>NC_069125.1:31479897-31792397 GCF_026914265.1 Mya arenaria
TTCTTTTTTACATCCACAATTACCGAGGAGTGTCCCTTACACTATTACGAGCATTCTGTCTTTATATTTCGTCAACATAAGTACCTATATCAGTTTATAACAAATGGATTTGACATGTTTTGTCCGCGTTACTTGGCTTCCGAACGGCCTTACTTTCCATTCATTTACCAATTATGTCATATCTGAAACATCCGTCATTTGTAAGGCTTCCCCGTCTCGAACGGACGTCTTTGTTATATATCACACATCGTTTCCATTTATTTCGTTACTCTTTTATAGAAATATTACTCTAAACGACACCATCTTAAAAATGAGACTCTTTAGCACGAATAATTACGTAACTCACATATAACGTGGATTACTATAACTATACCGATAAGCACAATTTTTGGTCCTCTTTTAATGAGACTCTTTAGCACGGAGAATTACGTAACTCACATATAACGTGGATTACTATAACTATACCGATATGTACAACTTTCGGTCCTCTTTTAATGAGACTCTTTAGCACGGGGAATTACGTAACTCACATATAACGTAGATTACTACAACTATACCAATAAGTACAACTTTCGGTCCTCTTTTAATGAGACTCTTTGGCACGGAGAATTACGTAACTCACATATAACGTAGATTACTACAACTATACCAATAAGTACAACTTTCGGTCCTCTTTTAATGAGACTCTTTAGCACGGAGAATTACGTAACTCACATATAACGTAGATTACTATAACTATACCGATAAGTACAACTTTCGGTCCTCTTTTAATGAGACTCTTTAGCACGGAGAATTACGTAACTCACATATAACGTAGATTACTACAACTATACCGATAAGTACAACTTTCGGTCCTCTTTTAATGAGACTCTTTAGCACGGGGAATTACGTAACTCACATATAACGTAGATTACTATAACTATACCGATAAGTACAACTTTCGGTCCTCTTTTAATGAGACTCTTTAGCACGGGGAATTACGTAACTCACATATAACGTGGATTACTATAACTATACCGATAAGTACAACTTTCGGTCCTCTTTTAATGAGACTCTTTAGCACGGAGAATTACGTAACTCACATATAACGTGGATTACTACAACTATACCGATAAGTACAACTTTCGGTCCTCTTTTAATGAGACTCTTTAGCACGGAGAATCACGTAACTCACATATAACGTAGATTACTACAACTATACCGATAAGTACAATTTTTGGTCCTCTTTTAATGAGACTCTTTAGCACGGAGAATCACGTAACTCACATATAACGTGGATTACTATAACTATACCAATAAGTACAACTTTCGGTCCTCTTTTAATGAGACTCTTTAGCACGGAGAATTACGTAACTCACATATAACGTGGATTACTATAACTATACCGATAAGTACAATTTTTGGTCCTCTTTTAATGAGACTCTTTAGCACGGAGAATTACGTAACTCACATATAACGTGGATTACTACAACTATACCGATACGCACAATAGTGATCCTCTTTCAACAAGATTGTTAAGCATGGAACATTACGTAACTCAAAGATAGCGCCACTTTTTTAATTGGTTAATTATAAAGACAAGATCAGAACACAATTCTATTTTAAAACAAATAAAATAAGCCAATCATAAAAATACGAACACCTTTTGAAACACATATAAACACAAAAAAAAACAACAACGAAAAAAACAAAAACCAAACCGTTGCATTTAGGTTTCGAAATGTTAACAAACCATTTTTGTCTTTTTTGTCCTTAGACACTATGCGGAATTCTTATTGGAAATGACCTTATCTTGTCAACTGTATGGCAAGACCGCAATCTAATTCCGTTCTCCCATCTCTCTCAGCTTGCTCTGGGCAAGAATATAAGTTGTCGTACTCTTCGTTTCAATGAAAACAAGATCTGATAATAACATGATCATGATTACAAAGTTATTTAAGGTAACGTAAGATGGTACAATAATAACAAGAATCTTTCTCCCACCTCAGACAAGTAGATCTAATAATTTAACCATGCAAGATATTCTTATCTTGCCCACGGGCGAAGATAAAATGCCCGTATGGAACTCTTTTTTTATGGTCACCACATTGTACCTCCCTTGTTGAAGACTGTCGTCTGTACTATCATGGAAACCTTGTCTTGTGGGAATAATTAGAACGCTAGTTAATTATTTCCCGATTCGAATGTCACCATAAAACAGTTTTCACGCACCATTCAAGAAATAATGCTTCACTCTTTTTAGGACTATTTAAAGACCGATTTGACTATTAATATAATCGGAATCACTGCGCGCATATCAATGACAACCACAAATTATCGCATATCCATACGCAATTATTTTCACTAAGCACAAAAGAGTTCCAGCAAAAAACACATTTTTACTTAATTATTTTTAACTGAGGTGGGAGAAAAGGCATCTACCATAGCCGCTTGTGTAAGATAGGTTCATCCCGACCCTCGCGCAGTCTGTTTTGCGGAAACTCGGTAAACCTCGTTTCCGCAAATCACCCTACGCTCGGGTCGGAATGAACCTATCTTACACTCTGGTCCATGGAAGATACTTATAATGTCGTCTAACTGGATCAATGATTGAGAAATTGTCCACTGTCTAAAAGGAAATCTTACCCTTTTCAAACTTGAGCATCACAGTTGGCTGTTTTTACTTCAAGATATTGTATACACTTTTTTGAACCGCAAATCCATAATTCAAAAACAACTTAGAACTTAAAACGTACTAGTAAGATAAAGTTTTCGGTGCTTCTTGTAGATTTCACGGTAACTTGTTTCGATAAACTAAACTTACATTTGAGGCCTTGAACCTTGTACCAATTCTACATACCATGTTTTAGACTATCTGCGCATGCCCCGCAAACTCCGAATAACTACTTCTTTTCATGTCTTTTTTAACCCATTTTTTGTGTCAATGCGCTCTTCCGGATTGTACAAAAGCAGAACTTGACGCATGTCCCACCAAATAAAATGCAGTATTTTCTTCATAGTTTATAATCAAATGCATCCTCATTGTTAAACATTCGTAGGATGGATAATTAAAGACCGGAATTAATACTATGTTATTACCATAAAGATGACTGATAAGTTATAATCATTAAGTCTATCCGCGATTATCTAGCTCTTTATGACTTTCTTTGCTTCTAAGCTATTATACTGTAGCCTTACCAAGAACTTCAAGATGATTGTCGCATATAAAGTACCTAATGAAATAATATCTTTCACTAAAGAAGTCTCAAATAAAACACACTTGATCCTAGACGGACATGTTTTTCAATTGAAAGCCAATTTAATTGACTGTTTGATTGCTGGAAGTTCTGTATGGAAAAAACACAGCAAATCAAATTAATTTCATTAGAAAAGTTAGTGATTCATTATGGTGTTTGGTTCAATATTATTTTTATTGCGGTATGCAAGAAACTCATTGAATTTGTCGGCGGTTTTCTTTATGTAGGACAATGAATAAATGTGAATATACAATCAAAAACATTTATTAACATGTTTTATGTTACATAAGTGTTAACGAATCATTGAATACTAGAACTACAATGAACAACTCACTTTCGCAAAAAAAACTGGTTGAATATTGTTCAAACTTTGGGGTCTTATGGTTTTGTTTACCTCTCGAGAAAGGACGATAGTGCGATGCGCATGCGTGATGTTTTTAAAGCGTCCCGAATGCGTGGACACCACGCAGGAATGCACACGACGTGAATTGTTTTAAAAAGATAAATGTCCTCGAGTCTCAGACACACATATCATATTCTTTAGGGTTTCCTTATGCAGTTTGTCATAAAATCAAATGCAGTATAAACCTATCATTATTTAAATAAAATAGTCATAAGAATATCATAAATACCGATATGATCATATTTACAATGCAAGAATCTATTCTGGTACACTATATTATGTAACAGTTAGAAGGTTGCGTTTGTGCAGTTTTAATGTCGTTATTAGATCGCTATACCTAGGAACTTGGCCTTTTAGCCCAGTAACCTGTAATGTAACCACAACCCTGTTTATAGGCGAAATCCCGCAAATCGGAAGTGCCTCGTTATTGTAACATGCCATATTCCTTTTTATTGACACATGACATTGAATAAAAGCATGGTTTTACCATCTCAGACGATTGGCAACTTTCCATATGTATAGGTTTTGAAGCTGAATTATTTGTGATTTCAAAATGCTGGATCTACTTGACCCACTTTTTGGATTACATTTTCACCGCATTGTTTTATTCCTACACCGGTATAGACCCTTTATCGAATACACTGTGGTTACTTTCAACCAATTTTCGTTTTCTTTGAGAAACGTATATTTTTGTAACGTTGTTGAAAATATCTATTGTATCTCCACATATATGTTTTTGGGGCTCGTAAAGCACTAGAAATCAGTGTTATTTCGCGTGCAAATTGGTCAAGGAAATTGTCTGTGACCTTAAAGACACAAACATCAAGGTCAAACAAACACCTAACAAGAGATAGAGCTCTACAAGGAAAGCCTTGGACAACTATCAAAATATCATTTTTAGAAATTGATGGGTTTCCTCCTTAATATTCACATCACTCATAGCACAAGAAATCCTTTCGAAAATATGAAGCTTATGACAAAAATGCCTAAGTCGCTGAATGTACATATACTGTGAGGCTTTACATATGTCAGCTTCACTTGACAAATACGTTCGTATATGTAATTACGTTAATGGAAAAATGGTCAGTGTGGCCATTATCTGATTATAATATTAAGTAACTGTCAACTGGATAAGTAAGTTACAAGCTTGTCAAAATTAATATGCAGTATGTGTTATTTGATATTCAGTTACGCCGACATCTGAAGGAAATAAGTTTTTGTCCTCAAACCAAGATAGGAAACATTCAGGTGCTTCTTCTGAATTCGAGCGTTATGATTAGGTCCACAGGAGTAAAATTTTAGAAAACGTTAATTTTTTTTAATAAAAATGATAAAACAGAACGTTATGACACATTAATTTATTTCCTTTTTTAATAAGTAGAAATTGTCACCAAAGGTCGTTAAGCATCATAATTTTTTTTCACTAATTTTCCATGACCACGCGTTTATCCTTTTTGCACCTTACAATAAAATCGCCTTGTAGGTCTCCAATCGCGTCGATATAGGCCTCGCACTTTACTAAGAAGGTATAAAAAGAGCAAGAAGATTCAAATATCTATAAGCTCATCAAGACATCATGAAACAAACAAACTACTCCTGAAATAGTTGGAACATAAAGTACCATTATAAATCTCGAAACAACAAACGATACCACCTTTTTACATTATTATTATTATTCAAATTTATAAAACATTTTGGTACGTTTGCCATAGTTCATAAAGAGCGAATATCGATTATATATTATGCTTAATTAATACGCAATTGATAAAAACTCATGTTGTTGTTCTTTTTGGCCACACGTTTCAAAACCTTTTTTGTCTTTGTCAGAATTCCTATGTTAAAAGAAATAGTGAATGCCAAACGCCTGGCCGGAACGCAATCTTGTTCCAGTCTTTAAGCGCATGCCTGCGGCAAGGATATACATTTTGTAATTGTTGGTACACTGAACCTTCCAGTCTCGTCCGCCTACGAAGAGGGGGGTCGTGGGTTCGATCCCTGGCCGCGTCATACCGACAGACGTTAAAAGTTGGTACAAGTAGCTCCCTTGCCTGGCGCTCGGCATTTAAAGGGTAGTGCTTGGAAAAGAGGTGTACTTAGTACTAGTTTAACCCAGGAAAGATGTTCCCCCGTGTACCGGTGCTTAACACCGAGCACGATATAGAACCAAGAGGTCATTTCGTAAAGAGCTAGGGTATCGCACTCGGATCTCTTGTACCTCACTTTATTTCTTCAAGTTTTCCAATGCCTGGATTTGACTGCGAATTGCTGTCACTTATGGCATTTAAACACATTTTATATCGTGACGGCGTCACGGCGGGTTCAAGCCATAATGCAGCCAATGGGCGCGGGAAGACCTTGATAAACTCAAATTAACAAACAAACCTTCCCGTCTACATGATATCAAGATTATTGCAGAAACAAATGATTATGAGTTACAATGTTATTGATGGGAACACGAGATGGTAAACTGATTACCAGAATCGATATTGCTTAAATGGAAGCGGGCTCTCTTCTTTAGAAATTGTCCGCTTGCTTGCAAAAATGAACACACTGCATCACATTTAACATTATAAACAGTTGTGTTTCTTCAGGATGATTTCGGTTGTTTTTCATGATAACAGTTTATTATCCTTCCTTGTCTTTATAGAAATTGTTATGATTTGACATCTGTTTAAAAAAATCGAAAGGAACAAGCGAAATGGTATGTATTAATGTTTTCAATGTTTACATTATACAATCGAACCCCGTTCGCTTGAACTCCCAGGGACCAGCGGAAATACATCGAGCCTCGGAAGTTTTGAGGTCCATTACATCCAGTTCGAGCCAAGGAGGATTTCGAGCCAATGGGGTTCGACTGTAGTGTCTTAAACAAGACATTGTCCTGTTATTTTTATTCCAACTCGGCAGCTGTTCAGATCTAATACATTTGTCATTATTTTACTCTCTCATAATCCTCAGCCCGAGCATAAACTGAGTATTTACCAATCGTTGCGAGTACAGTAATGCACCAGTCAAATTAACCACGGCCCACCCAGGTCCGGGGGTATACCGGGGATAGCCGGGGAAAGGGACCGTGTTTTTTACCTTTCATGTGGCCCCGCAGTGCCGGTTGAATACGGTGGTTTTGTCATCGCGCCGAAAATAGCGGGGAATTGGGCCTAACCTAGGATGCCCCTGGGCTGCGGGGGCTTTAGCAAGGGATTTTACCAGCAGTTTGTCCCCGCAGGGCGGCGATTTTACCGGGAGTTTGCTGGACCGAAAGTCCCCGCTATTCCCCGGGCCTGGGTGGGCCGTGGTTACAACTGACTAGTGATGCATAATTGAGTACATATTTTGAGTGTAGATTTTAGTTCATGTAATATACATGTAAATTGAATTATTCCAAGGGAGTGATAGTTCGGGAACGCTTTTTACCCATCGTTGCGGTTACAGTAATTGAGTACATATTTTGAATGTATATTTTAGTTCATGTAAAAGAAGTTGAATTATTACAAGGGAGTGATAGCTCGGACACGTTTCCTTTCCAGTAATGCACCAGTCAATTGTAACCACGCCCCCCCAGGTCCGGGGAATAGCCGGGACTTTGACTTTCGGTCCAGCCAACCCCTGGTAAAATCCCCGCCCTGCGGGGACGAACTGATGGTTAAACCCCGGCCAAATGCACCCGCACCCCAGACTCTATGTAAGGCCCAATCTCCGCTAAATTTGGCGCTATGACAAAACCACCGCGGCCACCCGGCCATGCGGGGGCACCTGGAAAGTAAAAACACGACCCTTTTCCCCGGCTATCCCCGGTATACCCCCGGACCTGGGGGGGGGGGGGCGTGGTTACAATTGACTGGTGCATAACTCGGCAAGCTTTGAAACCGGCTTCTACACATTTAGAAAGTTTCTTTGATCCAAAATGAGAACCCAGGAAAGATTCCTATAATTGCAAATTCAAGTCGCATATAAGTTCTTAGCTTAACATGTAAGTTTTGTGTGTGGCCACGTGATATCGCTGATATGGAGCTAGATCTTATAAGGAGATATTTTGATACTGGGCGTGTCCGTGTTGTTTAAGCTAATCTAGTTTATTACCATTTGTACTATATGATGGCACAAGTGATGTCAGCTCTTTTAGCCCACGTCTTTATGAATGGTCTTGGTCATTTTTCAAAAACCGTTCAAGAAATTCTACTGAAATTTGGTTTACATGTTGCCAGAGACAACACACACACACGCATGCACGCACGCGCGCGCGCGCGCACCCAGGCACGAACGCACGAACGAACGCACGCGCACACGCACTCACGCACACACGCGCACACACACACACACACAAAGGCCAATAAGTCTGGATTAAATTATTTTCGAGTCATGCTCCTGTTTGACTGAAAAAAAAGACGAGCGTTTGCGTTCGGTCCGGATTTCTTTCAAAACCAATCACGGCCATGTCAGTCTTTCTAAAAATTCCAAAATTATTTCCTGAAAATTAAATCACTTGCATGCGATGGCGGCGTTCGCGAGCTTCCAATATATACGAGTCTGATTACTACACATTCTACACAAATCATCGGGTTCATTTGAATCAAATCGTGGAATCACTGATTCGGTCATTAGAATAAACAAATTATGTAAATAAGATATCGTCGTAAAGAACCCTTAATTCTATATACGCCTCATTGAGTAAAGCAATCTTTAAGTTTGGTTGTATTACAGGCGTGATTAAATACAAAATATCATGACATCTTAACGTTTGACTTTTATGTATGTCTGGTTTTTGGGTGGTTTCAGAAATCGGTAAAAAACTTAACTAGGTTGATAAAGTTATTAGGCAGAAAACATCCCTACATTCGCCCTCTGTGTTTAAATACCACCTTCATTTATAAATACGCGCTGACTAAGCTGTGCAATTTGGTTAATGCTGCACTCTCCCGAATTGAACGTTTTGACAACTTTTTTATTATTATTTTTTTTTGTCTTGGAACTGGCCAATTTTTGCGAAGATCCATGGAAACCAGTCATATAAGACTGCTGACAAATAATTAGATCGCAGATTTTTATCTAAAAGTTAAAAAAAATTGAGGTTTTATGCATTTTTATTAAACTGTTAATAACGGTTTAAGCCATAAAACATTAATTTTGAAAAATCAACGATCTGATTTTTTGTCAGCAGTCTTGTATCATTGGTTTGCAGATATTTGCATAAATTTGCTCTTTCCAAGACAAAAAAATAAAAGTTGTAAAAATGATATATATGTGGGAGTGCAACTTTTAAGAATCCATATTTGTTTGAAAAAGGTTTATTTTCTCAGTCTTATCATACAGCAGATATTATCTATGTATCCCTATGTGTATTTGTGAATATATGATTTATACCCAGATATTAAATGTATAAACTAGGTTTCGAAGTTTAATAATTTAGAAATTAATTGCATTTTTCCAGGTGCAGAGCATATATCAAAGCTGGGAAAGACACAAAAATTATAGTGCCGGTTGATGGGGGACTATGCCAGTTGAGCTTTAAATGATACTATGCAAACAGTTCACAATGTCATGATTTATTCAGTAAAGTGTTTTACATGCAAACAAAGTACAAATAAGTATATATACATCAATGTGTTGTCAATTCATGGATAAAAAAATATAATACTAAAAACATTTCATTATAGTGTATTTTTTTAAAATTTCAAAATGTCTCTGCATGCCGCTTAAAAATAGAGATGTGTTTAATTTGACTTTGTTTTTCTGAAGGATGTCTTTAATCAAGGATAACCAATCAGCAATTACTAATTCGCCAGGTCTAAGATGTCTGCACACTGTGAGGCTATGACCATGTCCCTGTCACTCTTACTCCCTTTATCCACATCCGACAGAAATGTTATAGCACCAGAAGGTGAAACGCAAGACATTTTAAGTTTCTTGATTTTTGCATAAAGAATACAAATTCCCTTACTCCGCAAAATCACCAGGAAAAGACTAAAGAAACTTCTTTTTTGGGGAAACAGTCAATGATAGTTCGGACATTTTCAAACGATTTAAATGAAGTTGGTGGTTCTGTCATTTTATACAAGTTCTCAATGCATGTTATCACAATTCTGGAGACCGAACTTACACTGAGTAGCATTTATGACGTAATTTATCACGTGGTGTACAAACACTGAGGTTGCAGACGATGGAAAAAATAGTAGTGTTCCGAACATCTCATTGTTTCTTACAAAATGTCTATAAGGCATGCTATTTTGAACAGTTGAAATGTTTTACTTCTTCCACGACGGTTTTTCAGCAGATAAATGGAATATATGCCTTATGGATGGTCTTTCGATTTCACAGGTTTTATAAGTCAGCAACTATTTCATGTTCTCTTCAGAATAATTACCACTACTCTACTTTCCGCACCATTATCATGTAGCCGTCGTCATCAAACTGGTCATTTGCATCAGATCTGATGTTCCCCATGTGCTGTTGAAAGTTACAATCTAAAGTATATTACCGCCATCGGTATCTCCGAGATCATCATAAGTAACGTTTTCAAATCTCATTCCCGGACCATCATTATCATGAACTCTTCTGGTATTACATGGCATCGGTAAACCTTCCTCGGGTGGTAATTCATTCTGCAAATTCGGCCGGGGACTGAAAAAAAACACAATGTCAACATGATTTTGTAATAACAGACCAGAATAGAGCTGAACAAACTTAGTTCGTATTAATCAGTTCACACAATAAAACAATGATATAAGTCAAAGATGACCCATGATCATTGATTAATTGAATATCCTGCATATATACATGACGATCGGTTATATAAAATGAATGAAAGCCTGAACAAATAAAAGATAAAGCATTCGAGCAGTTCATAAAAAATAAATATCAAAATTATTTTAGCTATATTCTTATAAGATGTCTTATGTATGTTCGAGTCCGTAACGGTATTGATACAGAACAGAACAGAACAGTTCTGTTCTGTTCTGGTGTTAATACACATGTGTCAATCAATATATTGACAGAATTGTTCTAACCCCAAGTGAACTTTTTTCATTGACCATTTTAAAGCAGTTACTCCCGACATTTACTGACAGCGGTATTGTGTTAATAAAGTCATTCGGTGCTCCTCGGCCATTTTTATCCAAAACAACCTCGGATGTATGCCGGTACATCAGTTGAAGTAGTTCGTAAATTTTTGAATTAATACATTAATTAAATATAGTGTTTTAGAGTTGTATTTATTGATTAAAGTTAAAATTGATTGCCAGTGAAGTGAATTATTGCAAACATAATTAAGATTCCAAAAGGTAAAGTCATAAAGTTTAACTGCTAAATAAAATTACTACGCGATCTACTTGCAGCGGACTTAAACGTACCGCTTTTTTTGGGTATGTAAACCGTCCAAATACATCCGAGGTTGTTTTCGATAAAAATGGCCGAGAAGCTCCGAATGTTAATAGAATATGTGGCTTGATGCAATATTGTTGTAGCTCAATATCAAAATAGAAGGCATTACAACAGTCTTGTACTTGGCCCTCGTTATATCTATATATTTCTTATATTTTTTTAAAAATTTAGAGTCCTACCTTTCTCTATTGGCCGGTTGTTGTCGAGGCGAAAGACAGAGTTTACCTATTGGGTAAAAATAAACATTAATTGCTTAATGCTGCACTCTCACATAATGACCTTTTTTACAAATTTTTGAATTTTTTCCTTGGACTGAATCATTGTTTTGCATACATGTCTGGATTGCAGTGACATAAGATGGCTGATTCAAGATAAGATCGCAGGTTTCATTGTTATGGTCGGAATTTTGATGTCTTATGGTTAAAATCGTTAATAAAGCTTTAAGAAAATTGAAAATTTCGGCCGTGTTCTTTTGTGAGTTTTCTAGTACTATGACTGAATTAAATGCATTGATTAATTCAGCTGATTCTGCGACTAAAATTTAAAAAAAGATATGTCAAAACTGTAAATATGTGAGAGTGCAGCTTTAAAACCACATGTTTAAATAAATATGGTATGATCATTGTCAGTATAACTAAAACTGTGCTTTTCTGTGGAAGTATACGAAAAGCAATTTAACCAGGGCGAGGAATCACGTGAGCTAAAGGGGTTCTCACATGGGTCACCACGGGTCACAACCGATGTAAGTTAACAGTTAAGTGACATTAATAACTTTAAAATTACAATACCTAATTCCTAAATAAATAATATTTTTTCACAAATTCGGTATTGTAATTTTTGGTTTCGAATTATAAGATTTTTTTTTAATTAAAAAAAAAATGATGAGTTTGAAAACCCGGTGCCAGTGTGTCACATGTAGGATATACCTTTCCGCTTGCAATATATCAGTCCAACAAGTCCACAAACGAAAAAAATGACAGTGACGGCCGTCGAAATTATAATAATATTCACGCTCTCGTCGGTTTTTGGCTCATCTGCAGACACAAAAAATAAAAATAAATTTTTAGCATTGGTTTTAAAACGCAACAATATCTCTGCTGGAAAGTAAAAGGTGTTGTTTTTTTACTTTTAATCATATTAAAAACTGATTTTAAGGTAATACAACTTACTATTAAACAAAACACTAGTTTAAAATATTCTTCGTCGACTTTGATTTTGTAGCAGTCCCTTAAACAATTTAATTATATAGAGGATTTTTACTGTTTTATCGTCATTCTAAATGCTAAGAAATTATTTTAAAATTTGGAACGAAAATATTCCGATAAAAAAAAGAAAAGATGTTTTAGAATTTGACAAAAAAATGAGTGATAAAAATACTTTTTCTCTAACAGATATCGGACAAGTAGCAATATTATACAAATAAAGACGCTACCAAACATGACGTGTACGTGTGGACTACTTTTTGTACTCTACGTCATCCGCGTATGTGTACATTATACAAGTTCAGTGTGGACCTTTTTTGTACACTACGTCATCAATGTATGTGTACATTATACGTGTTTAGAATGGCACGTACGATTGCACGAGGAAAGAGATTTATGCGAGAATCATCAGCCTACAAGAACAAGTTTAAAGTGAAATTTCGCAAACAACTTTTAAAGAGACTAGATACCAGATGGTTCCAAAATCGACAAATACAGTATTTCCTCAAAACAAGCATTCGAGCTAGTATGAGGCCGATAAAACATCACATAACATGATAAAAAGAATATTTTGTCGCTGTCTTAGCTAAATTTACGCGTTTAAAAATAGCGCATAATGGTTTCCCAGTTTAAAGTGTGTAATTTTGTCATATGAAAGTCACGTGATTAGTAGATATACATATACCGACGTATGCGTTGTACACAATTTTGTTTTTGTTCTTGCAATTGTATCATCTGGTGCCTAGTCCCTTTAATATCAGCAGCTGCAGCACTTACAGCTACGTGTAGCTACACTTACAAGTACACTTACGCGTAATGTTTCGCAACCTCTTAATGTATTGCTAATATGTATTGAAAACAACAATAGTTGAAATGCAATCAATGTCGATAAATAACCCTGTTATCTACAGATACAAAGTATACAGACCTTTCGAACAAGCAATTAAGACCCTGTTGCCATCACATTTATCAAATTCTCCCGGTCCATAATAATAATATGCCATAGGGATAATTTCACAATCTGTTATCAAGTTGTCGTTTTGGTTGCAAATCAATGACCCGATGTTACTATCATCGTTCACTTGACTCGAGTCCAGAGTATACGTATACCGTTTGGCATTCCTGAAATCGTATACAGTTTTTGTATCTTTCCTGAAAACATATACGGGAAGGGGCATAGCTAGCTCTATATTCATGTGGATTCATAATTGTGCTAGGGAAGGCCGGGGCATGCCCCCTCGGAAAGTTTTAAAACCCATGGTGTAATCTGATCCATTGTGGACGTGTTTAGGTGCTTTATATACTACTGGAAAATGGACAGTTTTAGGATCATGTGGTCAAGTAAGCATACTACAACTGTGGATGATTTGTTGTCAGAATCATGTGGATTCTGTCGCGTACTCGCGTATAGGCAGCTACGCCCCTAACAGGTTTATTATTTTATAACGCGAAACTTTTATTCAATATCAATACATACACATATAACAAACATAATGTTGAATGATTAACCCTTAACTACTTATTAAAATGCATTTATGGACATTTATTCATTACTGATAACAAGATTGTAACCGTGTATTTAATAGTTAAAAATGCACCAATATAAATTAATGATTGGTGAGTATTAAAAGATTTACTGCGATCTACTATCGTCTCATTAGGTAAAAATACCGTGTTTTCTGCACCTTTCTTTTAAATTTAACTCAATATCCTTCATAAGAACCATTGTTTTGGATATTTTTTCATTCTTTTTAGTATAAATAAACAATTGTTTTAATTGTGGTAAATCTTGTTTGGAAGTTTGAGTGCATCTTAAATTAATACACATGTAATGTCTAACATAAAAGAAGATCAAAACATGTCGGAACACTTAAACCGCTTGGTTTGTGTAAAATATATACAATAAGAAGGTTCATGCATTAAAAGCTGTACTCTCACAGATTTTACGTTTTGATCACCTTTTTTTATTTTTTGTCTTGGAACGAACCATTATTTTGCGAAAATCCATGGAAACCAGTAATATAAGACTGCTTACAAAAAAATAGATCGCAGTTTTTTATATCTAAGTTCAAAATTGATGTTTTATGCATTTTTCTTAAACCGTAAGTAAACCATAAAACATTAATTTTCGAACGTAAATATGAAAATCAACAATCAGATTTTTTGTCAGCAGTCTTACATCATTGGATTGCAGATATTTACGCGAAAACCTTCTCTTTCCAAGACAAAAAAATAAAAAAAGATGTTACAATGGTATATCTGAATATCGATTATATATTATGCTTAATTAATACGCAATTTATCAAAAATCGTGTTGTTGTTCTTTTTGGCCACACGTTTCAAAACCTTTTTTGTCTTTGTCAGAATTCCTTTATTAAAAGAAATAGTGAATGCCAAACGCCTGGCAGGACCGCAATCTCGTTCCAGTCTTTATGCGCATGCCTGCGGCAAGGATATACATTTTGTTATTGTTGGTACACTGAACCTTCCAGTCTCGTCCGCCTACGAAGAGGGGGGTCGTGGGTTCGATCCCTGGCCGCGTCATACCGACAGACGTTAAAAGTTGGTACAAGTAGCTCCCTTGCCTGGCGCTCGGCATTTAAAGGGTAGTGCTTGGAAAAGAGGTGTACTTAGTACTAGTTTAACCCAGGAAAGATGTTCCCCCGTGTACCGGTGCTTAACACCGAGCACGATATAGAACCAAGAGGTCATTTCGTAAAGAGCTAGGGTATCGCACTCGGATCTCTTGTACCTCACTTTATTTCTTCAAGTTTTCCAATGCCTGGATTTGACTGCGAATTGCTGTCACTTATGGCATTTAAACACATTTTATATCGTGACGGCGTCACGGCGGGTTCAAGCCATAATGCAGCCAATGGGCGCGGGAAGACCTTGATAAACTCAAATTAACAAACAAACCTTCCCGTCTACATGATATCAAGATTATTGCAGAAACAAATGATTATGAGTTACAATGTTATTGATGGGAACACGAGATGGTAAACTGATTACCAGAATCGATATTGCTTAAATGGAAGCGGGCTCTCTTCTTTAGAAATTGTCCGCTTGCTTGCAAAAATGAACACACTGCATCACATTTAACATTATAAACAGTTGTGTTTCTTCAGGATAATTTCGGTTGTTTTTCATGATAACAGTTTATTATCCTTCCTAGTCTTTATAGAAATTGTTATGATTTGACATCTGTTTAAAAAAATCGAAAGGAACAAGCGAAATGGTATGTATTAATGTTTTCAATGTTTACATTATACAATCGAACCCCGTTCGCTTGAACTCCCAGGGACCAGCGGAAATACATCGAGCCTCGGAAGTTTTGAGGTCCATTACATCCAGTTCGAGCCAAGGAGGATTTCGAGCCAATGGGGTTCGACTGTAGTGTCTTAAACAAGACATTGTCCTGTTATTTTTATTCCAACTCGGCAGCTGTTCAGATCTAATACATTTGTCATTATTTTACTCTCTCATAATCCTCAGCCCGAGCATAAACTGAGTATTTACCAATCGTTGCGAGTACAGTAATGCACCAATCAAATTAACCACGGCCCACCCAGGTCCGGGGGTATACCGGGGATAGCCGGGGAAAGGGACCGTGTTTTTTACCTTTCATGTGGCCCCGCAGTGCCGGCTGAATACGGTGGTTTTGTCATCGCGCCGAAAATAGCGGGGAATTGGGCCTAACCTAGGATGCCCCTGGGCTGCGGGGGCTTTAGCAAGGGATTTTACCAGCAGTTTGTCCCCGCAGGGCGGCGATTTTACTGGGAGTTTGCTGGACCGAAAGTCCCCGCTATTCCCCGGGCCTGGGTGGGCCGTGGTTACAACTGACTAGTGATGCATAATTGAGTACATATTTTGAGTGTAGATTTTAGTTCATGTAATATACATGTAAATTGAATTATTCCAAGGGAGTGATAGTTCGGGAACGCTTTTTACCCATCGTTGCGGTTACAGTAATTGAGTACATATTTTGAATGTATATTTTAGTTCATGTAAAAGAAATTGAATTATTACAAGGGAGTGATAGCTCGGACACGTTTCCTTTCCAGTAATGCACCAGTCAATTGTAACCACGCCCCCCCCCCAGGTCCGGGGAATAGCCGGGACTTTGACTTTCGGTCCAGCCAACCCCTGGTAAAATCCCCGCCCTGCGGGGACGAACTGATGGTTAAACCCCGGCCAAATGCACCCGCACCCCAGACTCTATGTAAGGCCCAATCCCCGCTAAATTTGGCGCTATGACAAAACCACCGCGGCCACCCGGCCATGCGGGGGCACCTGGAAAGTAAAAACACGGCCCTTTTCCCCGGCTATCGCCGGTATACCCCCGGACCTGGGGGGGGGGCGTGGTTACAATTGACTGGTGCATAACTCGGCAAGCTTTGAAACCGGCTTCTACACATTTAGAAAGTTTCTTTGATCCAAAATGAGAACCCAGGAAAGATTCCTATAATTGCAAATTCAAATCGCATATAAGTTCTTAGCTTAACATGTAAGTTTTGTGTGTGGCCACGTGATATCGCTGATATGGAGCTAGATCTTATAAGGAGATATTTTGATACTGGGCGTGTCCGTGTTGTTTAAGCTAATCTAGTTTATTACCATTTGTACTATATGATGGCACAAGTGATGTCAGCTCTTTTAGCCCACGTCTTTATGAATGGTCTTGGTCATTTTTCAAAAACCGTTCAAGAAATTCTACTGAAATTTGGTTTACATGTTGCCAGAGACAACACACACACACGCATGCACGCACGCGCGCGCGCGCGCACCCAGGCACGAACGCACGAACGAACGCACGCGCACACGCACGCACGCACGCACGCACACACACACACACACACACACACACACACAAAGGCCAATAAGTCTGGATTAAATTATTTTCGAGTCATGCTCCTGTTTGACTGAAAAAAAGACGAGCGTTTGCGTTCGGTCCGGATTTCTTTCAAAACCAATCACGGCCATGTCAGTCTTTCTAAAAATTCCAAAATTATTTCCTGAAAATTAAATCACTTGCATGCGATGGCGGCGTTCGCGAGCTTCCAATATATACGAGTCTGATTACTACACATTCTACACAAATCATCGGTTTCATTTGAATCAAATCGTGGAATCACTGATTCGGTCATTAGAATAAACAAATTATGTAAATAAGATATCGTCGTAAAGAACCCTTAATTCTATATACGCCTCATTGAGTAAAGCAATCTTTAAGTTTGGTTGTATTACAGGCGTGATTAAATACAACATATCATGACATCTTAACGTTTGACTTTTATGTATGTCTGGGTTTTGGATGGTTTCAGAAATCGGTAAAAAACTTAACTAGGTTGATAAAGTTATTAGGCAGAAAACATCCCTACATTCGCCCTCTGTGTTTAAATACCACCTTCATTTATAAATACGCGCTGACTAAGCTGTGCAATTTGGTTAATGCTGCACTCTCCCGAATTGAACGTTTGACAACTTTTTTATTTTTATTTTTTTTTGTCTTGGAACTGGCCAATTTTTGCGAAAATCCATGGAAACCAGTCATATAAGACTGCTGACAAATAATTAGATCGCAGATTTTTATCTAAAAGTTAAAAAAATTGAGGTTTTATGCATTTTTATTAAACTGTTAATAACGGTTTAAGCCATAAAACATTAATTTTGAAAAATCAACGATCTGATTTTTTGTCAGCAGTCTTGTATCATTGGTTTGCAGATATTTATGCATAAATTTGCTCTTTCCAAGACAAAAAAATAAAAGTTGTAAAAATGATATATATGTGGGAGTGCAACTTTTAAGAATCCATATTTGTTTGAAAAAGGTTTATTTTCTCAGTCTTATCATACAGCAGATATTATCTATGTATCCCTATGTGTATTTGTGAATATATGATTTATACCCAGATATTAAATGTATAAACTAGGTTTCGAAGTTTAATAATTTAGAAATTAATTGCATTTTTCCAGGTGCAGAGCATATATTAAAGCTGGGAAAGACACAAAAATTATAGTGCCGGTTGATGGGGGACTATGCCAGTTGAGCTCTAAATGATACAATGCAAACAGTTCACAATGTCATGATTTATTCAGTAAAGTGTTTTACATGCAAACAAAGTACAAATAAGTATATATACATCAATGTGTTGTCAATTCATGGATAAAAAAATATAATACTAAAAACATTTCATTATAGTGTATTTTTTTAAAATTTCAAAATGTCTCTGCATGCCGCTTAAAAATAGAGATGCGTTTCATTTGACTTTGTTTTTCTGAAAGATGTCTTTAATCAAGGATAACCAATCAGCAATTACTAATTCGCCAGGTCTAAGATGTCTGCACACTGTGAGGCTATGACCATGTCCCTGTCACTCTTACTCCCTTTATCCACATCCGACAGAAATGTTATAGCACCAGAAGGTGAAACGCAAGACATTTTAAGTTTCTTGATTTTTGCATAAAGAATACAAATTCCCTTACTCCGCAAAATCACCAGGAAAAGACTAAACAAACTTCTTTTTTGGGGAAACAGTCAATGATAGTTCGGATATTTTCAAACGATTTAAATGAAGTTGGTGGTTCTGTCATTTTATACAAGTTCTCAATGCATGTTATCACAATTCTGGAGACCGAACTTACACTGAGTAGCATTTATGACGTAATTTATCACGTGGTGTACAAACACTGAGGTTGCAGACGATGGAAAAAATAGTAGTGTTCCGAACATCTCATTGTTTCTTACAAAATGTCTATAAGACATGCTATTTTGAACAGTTGAAATGTTTTACTTCTTCCACGACGGTTTTTCAGCAGATAAATGGAATATATGCCTTATGGATGGTCTTTCGATTTCACAGGTTTTATAAGTCAGCAACTATTTCATGTTCTCTTCAGAATAATTACCACTACTCTACTTTCCGCACCATTATCATGTAGCCGTCGTCATCAAACTGGTCATTTGCATCAGATCTGATGTTCCCCATGTGCTGTTGAAAGTTACAATCTAAAGTATCTATTTTACCGCCATCGGTATCTCCGAGATCATCATAAGTAACGTTTTCAAATCTCATTCCCGGACCATCATTATCATGAACTCTTCTGGTATTACATGGCATCGGTAAACCTTCCTCGGGTGGTAATTCATTCTGCAAATTCGGCCGGGGACTGAAAAAAAAAAACAATGTCAACATGATTTTGTAATAACAGACCAGAATAGAGCTGAACAAACTTAGTTCGTATTAATCAGTTCACACAATAAAACAATGATATAAGTCAAAGATGACCCATGATCATTGATTAATTGAATATCCTGCATATATACATGACGATCGGTTATATAAAATGAATGAAAGCCTGAACAAATAAAAGATAAAGCATTCGAGCAGTTCATAAAAAATAAATATCAAAATTATTTTAGCTATATTCCTTTAAGATGTCTTATGTATGTTCGAGTCCGTAACGGTATTGATACAGAACAGAACAGAACAGTTCTGTTCTGTTCTGGTGTTAATACACATGTGTCAATCAATATATTGACAGAATTGTTCTAACCCCAAGTGAACTTTTTTCATTGACCATTTTAAAGCAGTTACTCCCGACATTTACTGACAGCGGTATTGTGTTAATAAAGTCATTCGGTGCTCCTCGGCTATTTTTATCCAAAACAACCTCGGATGTATGCCGGTACATCAGTTGAAGCAGTTCGTAAATTTTTGAATTAATACATTAATTAAATATAGTGTTTTAGAGTTGTATTTATTGATTAAAGTTAAAATTGATTGCCAGTGAAGTGAATTATTGCAAACATAATTAAGATTCCAAAAGGTAAAGTCATAAAGTTTAACTGCTAAATAAAATTACTACGCGATCTACTTGCAGCGGACTTAAACGTACCGCTTTTTTTGGGTATGTAAACCGTCCAAATACATCCGAGGTTGTTTTCGATAAAAATGGCCGAGAAGCTCCGAATGTTAATAGAATATGTGGCTTGATGCAATATTGTTGTAGCTCAATATCAAAATAGAAGGCATTACAACAGTCTTGTACTTGGCCCTCGTTATATCTATATATTTCTTATATTTTTTTAAAAATTTAGAGTCCTACCTTTCTCTATTGGCCGGTTGTTGTCGAGGCGAAAGACAGAGTTTACCTATTGGGTAAAAATAAACATTAATTGCTTAATGCTGCACTCTCACATAATGACCTTTTTTACAAATTTTTGAATTTTTTCCTTGGACTGAATCATTGTTTTGCATACATGTCTGGATTGCAGTGACATAAGATGGCTGATTCAAGATAAGATCGCAGGTTTCATTGTTATGGTCGGAATTTTGATGTCTTATGGTTAAAATCGTTAATAAAGCTTTAAGAAAATTGAAAATTTCGGCCGTGTTCTTTTGTGAGTTTTCTAGTACTATGACTGAATTAAATGCATTGATACCTAATTCAGCTGATTCTGCGACTAAAATTTAAAAAAAGATATGTCAAAACTGTAAATATGTGAGAGTGCAGCTTTAAAACCACATGTTTAAATAAATATGGTATGATCATTGTCAGTATAACTAAAACTGTGCTTTTCTGTGGAAGTATACGAAAAGCAATTTAACCAGGGCGAGGAATCACGTGAGCTAAAGGGGTTCTCACATGGGTCACCACGGGTCACAACCGATGTAAGTTAACAGTTAAGTGACATTAATAACTTTAAAATTACAATACCTAATTCCTAAATAAATAATATTTTTTCACAAATTCGGTATTGTAATTTTTGGTTTCGAATTATAAGATTTTTTTTTAATTAAAAAAAAAATGATGAGTTTGAAAACCCGGTGCCAGTGTGTCACATGTAGGATATACCTTTCCGCTTGCAATATATCAGTCCAACAAGTCCACAAACGAAAAAAATGACAGTGACGGCCGTCGAAATTATAATAATATTCACGCTCTCGTCGGTTTTTGGCTCATCTGCAGACACAAAAAATAAAAATAAATTTTTAGCATTGGTTTTAAAACGCAACAATATCTCTGCTGGAAAGTAAAAGGTGTTGTTTTTTTACTTTTAATCATATTAAAAACTGATTTTAAGGTAATACAACTTACTATTAAACAAAACACTAGTTTAAAATATTCTTCGTCGACTTTGATTTTGTAGCAGTCCCTTAAACAATTTAATTATATAGAGGATTTTTACTGTTTTATCGTCATTCTAAATGCTAAGAAATTATTTTAAAATTTGGAACGAAAATATTCCGATAAAAAAAAGAAAAGATGTTTTAGAATTTGACAAAAAAATGAGTGATAAAAATACTTTTTCTCTAACAGATATCGGACAAGTAGCAATATTATACAAATAAAGACGCTACCAAACATGACGTGTACGTGTGGACTACTTTTTGTACTCTACGTCATCCGCGTATGTGTACATTATACAAGTTCAGTGTGGACTTTTTTTGTACACTACGTCATCAATGTATGTGTACATTATACATGTTTAGAATGGCACGTACGATTGCACGAGGAAAGGGATTTATGCGAGAATCATCAGCCTACAAGAACAAGTTTAAAGTGAAATTTCGCAAACAACTTTTAAAGAGACTAGATACCAGATGGTTCCAAAATCGACAAATACAGTATTTCCTCAAAACAAGCATTCGAGCTAGTATGAGGCCGATAAAACATCACATAACATGATAAAAAGAATATTTTGTCGCTGTCTTAGCTAAATTTACGCGTTTAAAAATAGCGCATAATGGTTTCCCAGTTTAAAGTGTGTAATTTTGTCATATGAAAGTCACGTGATTAATAGATATACATATACCGACGTATGCGTTGTACACAATTTTGTTTTTGTTCTTGCAATTGTATCATCTGGTGCCTAGTCCCTTTAATATCAGCAGCTGCAGCACTTACAGCTACGTGTAGCTACACTTACAAGTACACTTACGCGTAATGTTTCGCAACCTCTTAATGTATTGCTAATATGCCTTGAAAACAACAATAGTTGAAATGCAATCAATGTCGATAAATAACCCTGTTATCTACAGGTACAAAGTATACAGACCTTTCGAACAAGCAATTAAGACCCTGTTGCCATCACATTTATCAAATTCTCCCGGTCCATAATAATAATATGCCATAGGGATAATTTCACAATCTGTTATCAAGTTGTCGTTTTGGTTGCAAATCAATGACCCGATGTTACTATCATCGTTCACTTGACTCGAGTCCAGAGTATACGTATACCGTTTGGCATTCCTGAAATCGTATACAGTTTTTGTATCTTTCCTGAAAACATATACGGGAAGGGGCATAGCTAGCTCTATATTCATGTGGATTCATAATTGTGTTAGGGAAGGCCGGGGCATGCCCCCTCGGAAAGTTTTAAAACCCATGGTGTAATCTGATCCATTGTGGACGTGTTTAGGTGCTTTATTTACTACTGGAAAATGGACAGTTTTAGGATCATGTGGTCAAGTAAGCATACTACAACTGTGGATGATTTGTTGTCAGAATCATGTGGATTCTGTCGCGTACTCGCGTATAGGCAGCTACGCCCCTAACAGGTTTATTATTTTATAACGCGAAACTTTTATTCAATATCAATACATACACATATAACAAACATAATGTTGAATGATTAACCCTTAACTACTTATTAAAATGCATTTATGGACATTTATTCATTACTGATAACAAGATTGTAACCGTGTATTTAATAGTTAAAAATGCACCAATATAAATTAATGATTGGTGAGTATTAAAAGATTTACTGCGATCTACTATCGTCTCATTAGGTAAAAATACCGTGTTTTCTGCACCTTTCTTTTAAATTTAACTCAATATCCTTCATAAGAACCATTGTTTTGGATATTTTTTCATCCTTTTTAGTATAAATAAACAATTGTTTTAATTGTGGTAAATCTTGTTTGGAAGTTTGAGTGCATCTTAAATTAATACACATGTAATGTCTAACATAAAAGAAGATCAAAACATGTCGGAACACTTAAACCGCTTGGTTTGTGTAAAATATATACAATAAGAAGGTTCATGCATTAAAAGCTGTACTCTCACAGATTTAACGTCTTGATCACCTTTTTTTATTTTTTGTCTTGGAACGAACCATTATTTTGCGAAAATCCATGGAAACCAGTAATATAAGACTGCTTACAAAAAAATAGATCGCAGTTTTTTATATCTAAGTTCAAAATTGATGTTTTATGCATTTTTCTTAAACCGTAAGTAAACCATAAAACATTAATTTTCGAACGTAAATATGAAAATCAACAATCAGATTTTTTGTCAGCAGTCTTACATCATTGGATTGCAGATATTTACGCGAAAACCTTCTCTTTCCAAGACAAAAAAATAAAAAAAGATGTGTCAATGGTATATCTGTGAGAGTGAAGCTTTACAACATCCAGTCTAACTACATCACAACGAGGTTGGTTCAACGATTTACCTGAATCCAAGACGTTGACATATAAGATCCGCAGTGTGATTGGTAAAGCCCACCTTACAAACTGTCCACCAATCGTTGTGAACAGAGACTTCCATTAACCCGACGTCATCAGACATATCAACAAGTCGGACATCCGTTATATCATAGTCTTGAAAGACAACAATACATTTTAACAAGATTATAGGCAGATTTAGGAAACACGTTATTGTTTTTTTGTCGAAAAAAAGACCATTAAGGGGCTCGTTCATGGTTTGAAAGTGCATTTTTTTACGGATTTGTTTTTTATAACGAAATAAAGTGTGGTAAATCATAAGGGTTGTTAAAACTAAGATACTGACGGCTAGAATCCTGATACATGCTCCAAATTTGTCTTTGAAGTCCACGATTTTAAAATAAGTTACTAACGTAATATCAGTTTTCAGAAAAAACTTGTCTGTACTGGCGTTGGTTAGCTTTCCTATAAAATAGTTCATTTTTTTCTTTATTGTATTTTTTCTGCAACTTCGGTATCAGAGAATAAAATAGTTATAATAACGAGTTATAAGTGTTTTAAGATGAATTACCGAGAAACTAATTTTTGGTACCCAAACATGAGCGAGTCCCTTTAATTATACAATTATTCAAGCGACATTTATAGGCTTGCTACAGATATGCTTTTTGTCTCTTGCAACCGGTTTACTAAGTTGCATTTGAATGTCTTGAATGGCAAATGTCAGACCTTTTACACGACGTCGACTTTGATTTTATAACAGTCTCTTAAACCATGCAATTATATAGCGGATTTTTACTAATCTATCGTCATTCTAAATGCTTAGAAATTATTTTAAAATTTGGACCGAAAATATTCCGAAAAAGATAGGACAAAGATCTTTTACAATTTGACAAAAAAAAAATGAATGACTAAAATACTTGTTCTCTAACAGATGTCGGACAAGTAGCAATATTATACAAATAGAGACGCTACCAAACATGACGTGTACGTGTGGACTACTTTTTGTACTCTACGTCATCCGCGTATGTGTACATTATACAAGTTCAGTGTGGACTTTTTTGTACACTACGTCATCAATGTATGTGTACATTATACGTGTTTAGAATGGCACGTACGATTGCACGAGGAAAGGGATTTATGCGAGAATCATCAGCCTACAAGAATAAGTTTAAAGTGAAATTTCGCAAACAACTTTTAAAGAGACTACACATCAGATGATTCCAAAATCGACAAATACAGTATTTCCTCAAAACAAGCATTCGAGCTAGTATGAGGCCGATAAAACATCACATAACATGATAAAAAGAATATTTTGTCGCTGTCTTAGCTAAATTTACACGTTTAAAAATAGCGCATAATGGTTTCCCAGTTTAAAGTGTGTAATTTTGTCATATGAAAGTCACGTGATTAGTAGATATACATATACCGACGTATGCATTGTACACAATTTTGTTTTTGTTCTTGCAATTGTATCATCTGGTGTCTAGTCCCTTTAATATCAGCAGCTGCAGCACTTACAGCTACATGTAGCTACACTTACAAGTACACTTACGCGTAATGTTTCGCAACCTTTTAATATATTGCTAATATGCCTTGAAAACAACAATAGTTGAAATTCAATCAATGTCGATAAATAACCCTGTTATCTACAGGCACAAAGTATACAGACCTTTCGAACAAACAATTATGACCCTGTTGCCATCATATTTATCAAATTCTCCCAGTCCATAATAATAATATGCCATAGGGATAATTTCACAATCTGTTATCAAGTTGTCGTTTTGGTTGCAAATCAATGACCCGATGTTACTATCATTGTTCACTTGACTCGAGTCCAGAGTATACGTATACCGTTTGGCATTCCTGAAATCGTATACAGTTTTTGTATCTTTCCTGAAAACATATACGGGAAGGGGCATAGCTAGCTCTATATTCATGTGGATTCATAATTGTGCTAGGGAAGGCCGGGGCATGCCCCCTCGGAAAGTTTTAAAACCCATGGTGTAATCTGATCCATTGTGGACGTGTTTAGGTGCTTTATTTACTACTGGAAAATGGACAATTTTAGGATCATGTGGTCAAGTAAGCATACTACAACTGTGGATGATTTGTTGTCAGAATCATGTGGATTCTGTCGCGTACTCGCGTATAGGCAGCTACGCCCCTAACAGGTTTATTATTTTATAACGCGAAACTTTTATTCAATATCAATACATACACATATAACAAACATAATGTTGAATGATTAACCCTTAACTTCTTACTAAAATGCATTTATGGACATTTATTCATTACTGATAACAAGATTGTAACCGTGTATTTAATAGTTAAAAATGCACCAATATAAATTAATGATTGGTGAGTATTAAAAGATTTACTGCGATCTACTATCGTCTCATTAGGTAAAAATACCGTGTTTTCTGCACCTTTCTTTTAAATTTAACTCAATATCCTTCATAAGAACCATTGTTTTGGATATTTTTTCATCCTTTTTAGTATAAATAAACAATTGTTTTAATTGTGGTAAATCTTGTTTGGGAGTTTGAGTGCATCTTAAATTAATACACATGTAATGTCTAACTTAAAAGAAGATCAAAACATGTCGGAACACTTAAACCGCTTGGTTTGTGTAAAATATATACAATAAGAAGGTTCATGCATTAAAAGCTGTACTCTCACAGATTTTACGTTTTGATCACCTTTTCATTTTTTGTCTTGGAACGAACAATTATTTTGCGCAAATCCATGGAAACCAGTAATATAAGACTGCTTACAAAAAAATAGATCGCAGTTTTTTATATCTAAGTTCAAAATTGATGTTTTATGCATTTTTCTTAAACCGTAAGTAAACCATAAAACATTAATTTTCGAACGTAAATATGAAAATCAACAATCAGATTTTTTGTCAGCAGTCTTACATCATTGGATTACAGATATTTACGCGAAAACCTTCTCTTTCCAAGACAAAAAAATAAAAAAGATGTTACAATGGTATATCTGTGAGAGTGAAGATTTACAACATCCAGTCCAGCTACATCACAACGAGGTTGGTTCAACGATTTACCTGAATCCAAGATGTCGACATATAAGATCCGCAGTGTGATTGGTAAAGCCCACCTTACAAACTGTCCACCAATCGTTGTGAACAGAGACTTCCATTAACCCGACGTCATCAGACATACCATCAAGTCGGACATCCGTTATATCATAGTCTTGAAAGACAACAATACATTTTAACAAGATTATAGGCAGATTTAGGAAACACGTTATTGTTTTTTGTCGAAAAAAAGACCATTAAGGGGCTCGTTCATGGTTTGAAAATGCATGTTCTACGGATTAATTTTTATAAAGAAATATAGTGTGGCAAGTCATGAGGAGTGTTAAAAGTAATATGCTGACGGCTAGAATCCTTCAACAGATGTTGATACATGCTCAATATTTGTCTTTGAAGTCCACGATTTTAAAATGCGTTACTAACGTTATATCAGTTTAAAAAAAACCCGAAAAAACTTGTCTGTACTGGCATTGGTTCTCTTTTCAATAAAACAGTTTATTTGTTTTTACTTTATTGTTTGTTTTCTGCAATTTCGGTATCAAAGAATAAAATAGTTATAATAACTCGCGGACAAAAGAAACGACTCATCTTAGTACAAAGAGAAAACTGAAGCTTTGTAAGTTGTATAATTATTTGAATAATTCCAATTTCATAGGAATGAAAACATATCAACGAGTACATACACAATTTATTCGATTTGGTTAAACAGCAGCGTTGGGTGATAAAAGACGCCGGAACGAAAAAGAGGTCAAGTGTTTTGAGATGCATTACCGAAAAAAAAAAATTTTTGGTACCCAAACATGAGCGAGTCCCTTTAATTAAACAATTATTCAAGCGACATTTATAGGCTTGCTACAGATATGCTTTTTGTCTCTTTCAACCGGTTTACTAAGTTGCATTTGAATGTCTTGAATGACAAATGTCAGACCTTTTACACGACGGTGCCGACAGCGCCGCCGAGAACACCAAGTCTGTCAGTACATCGACGTTTTAATATCTAACCACAAATATGCTTAGACAAAGGTTGATTTATCTTAAAATGTATGTAGGCAATTTTATGTAACTAAGTCATAACAAATTTTGCAATGCAGAGGGCATATTATATACATTCTGTTTGTTTGTTGTATTGTAAAAAATCTGCGGAATACGTTCTTTGGCGGCTTTCATTTTAGCCATAATAAAAATATGAGCATACCTTACCAAGTTAAATGTAAAAACATTGAACATAATAGGTTATTTCTGTTACACAAATAGCTACCCAACATATTAAATAATTCCTACCCGAACAGGAAAGGCACAGTGTTCCATATTCTCTGTCGTAATTTCCCGTCGTCCACTTACACTGTGCGAGATCTGTCTCGTTTCCGTTACAGTCCAGTGAAAAATAGTCTGTACCTCGGAGCAGGTACCCTTGCCCAAAAAATGATCCTACATACCTAAAAAGCCATATATCAGCCTGCATTTATTTCATTGCACCATAGACCGTGTAATAGGCTATAAAGAGTTTTAATAAAGACCTAGTTAAATCCTTCTATAAGTGACGCCCCCCCCCCCCCCTCAAACAAACCCTGTGTTGTACACAATGTCTGTGTATTGGTCTTAATCTAAATGCCTAATTGTCTTATCAGATCTCCGATCTGAATATCCTGCTGTTCTGTTTTGGAGGTTTTATTATAGAAATGGACCCTAAATGGCCCTGAGCCAATACAAATAAACATGAAATTGGCCCCAACTGTGACATCAGTGCAATAAGCAGGAGATGCACAGTAGGGGATTTTCATGCCAAACATTCCTTAAACTAGGCCTTTAAGTACGCGTGTTCATGCTGTATCCGAGCAATTTCCATAAAGGGGTTTACCGTTTTGGAAGGATGGATGGCGAATAGTAATTGCAGAAAATCTTACGTAGGAAAGTTGGAGTCATGCCGTAGCTGTTTATAATGATACATGTACTACTTGTCTAAGTAGACACCTAACTCTAAATGCATACGATTTGTTAGGTTCATACTAAAGTTTACTATAGTTAAGTAATTAATTAAATCCCAATCAAAACGGGATATTTAAAAATCACACCGACCCAAATCCAAGAAGTTCGCAAATCTTTTTCGCCGTCACGTTTGATGTACGATTTGTAATGCTCTTCCACTCATTGCCATCGAAAAACTGGAATTGTCCTTCGTATGCAACTCCTTCGAATGGAACCAATCGTATAGGCCCAGCTGTCAATTAAAAAAGATTGACCAATCTAGGTTGCAACGTGGACAAAATAAACTAATAGTGTATTACTTAAGCTATGTAAAATAATTTTTGCATTATATTTAGGCGGTGTAATCACTTAAAGATGCACTCTTACCCCTAAATAAGCAGTGCAACACTTAATAAAATTGATTAAATTTACCGAAAATGATTAATATATATCGCGAACAGTGGTTGTTATGAAGGATGCCGTGTTTAATTTGAAAGAAAAGTGCAGAAAAACAAGGTATTGCTACCTTATGAGACGATAGGTGACCACTGTATATCTTTTACGACCCACCAGTCATTTGATATTTGTTCGTTTCTGGTATTAGATACACGGTTACAATATTGTTATCAGTTATTAATACTTTCAATCAATGCATTATTTAGGAAGCTGCTAAAGGTTTCTCATTCAACATTCATGTTTGAAATACATGTGTACTTAAAAAAACCACTGCAATGACGGTTTCCCAAATATTTTCTTATGTTTCAGGTATTGATTTTCTTTTATTTACTGTTTATGTAGTCTTCCTATGAGAGATATTTAAAGATGCACTCCTACTCCCAAATAAGATTTACCACAATTAATAATATTGTTTTAATATTCCAAAAAGGATGAATAAATGTCGAAAACAATGGTTCTTATGAAAGATACCGTGTTTATTTTGAAAGGAAGGTCTAGCAAACACGGTATATCTACCTTATGAGATGAAAGCAGATCGAACTAAATATTTTAGCACTCACCAATCATTTAATATTCTTTTGCGTTTTCAACTATTAGAAATCTACGGTTACAATATTGTTATCAGTAATTAAAACTTTCCATAAATGAATTATTTAGTAAGTAGTTAAAGGTATATTACTCAAAATTTATGTTTGATATACATGTGTATGTATTGATTTTGAATAAGAGTGTCATTTTAAATTTTTGCAACTGGGTTTTCCTTGAAGTTCTATTGTATTTGGGTCCTTGTAAACTATTAACACAATATTACGCGATTGTATATAAGTGTTATGGTCAATGCGATTACCTTTGCATTCAATGCCAACAGCATTGTCTAGTTGACAATCTTCTAACTCAGTTTCGGAAATGTCACAAAACTCCAGAGACTTTTCTGTCCCAATACATGTTATGTTCTTCTTCAGCATTGGCGTCATTCCATTATGTAATAGTTGCACACGGTAAGGTCTGATATATTCACTGAAATAAAAAAACAACAAAGAGTTTCCCTTCTTCATAATGAAAGGGCATTGAATAAATCAAGTTAATCAGTTTAAAATTCCGAACTTTGTTTTATTTGATGATCATTTTATGTCGACATAAACAACGAACAGAAATCATATACCACAGTCTTTCAGGTAAATGCGGAAATGAAGCCATGGTACCCGATATATTTATATATATACCAATGATATAAATTTATAACACAAGTATCATCCGTTACGTCAATCGAATCTTGACGATGAAATGGAAAAGCATTCAGAGCTCCTCGGCCATTTTTATAGAAAACAACCTCGGATGTATTTTGACGGTTTACACACTCAAAAAGTGGTACGTTTAAGTCCGCTGCAAGTTGATCGCGTAGTAATTTTATTTAACAGTTAAACTTAATGAAACTTTTGGGAATCTTAATTATATTTGCAATAATACACTTCAATGGCAATCAATTAAAACTTAGATCAATAAATACAACTCTAAAACACTACATTTAATTAATGATATAATTAAAAAATACGAACTATTTAAACTGATGTACCGGCATACATCCAAGGTTGTTTTCGATAAAAATGGCCGAGGTGCTCCGAATGTTGGAATAGAGTACAACAAATTCCTCACCCGAATCCAAGACTAGTGCAGGTCACGTTAGCTGCCTCTTTGCTGAACCCAAGGTCACAAAAGGTTCTGATGTGTCCAGAAACAATTCCAGAGTACGGAGATGAGCCATTAGTCAAGGAAACACCTTGGAAATAAATAAGCAAGTAGTGTACAAGTGTTGTTATGCCTTCTCGGATCAGGCCATATTATAAGTTACGGGGTTAGTAGGTGAACCGATAATGGGTATACGGGGCAAAAGAAACCATATCGGGCGAGAGCGAAGTATATAGCCAATATCAATTAAACGTGTTTATACGTGGATCAGTCACCAAACATTATCTACTCATGTAACAATTATTCCGCAAGTCACAGACTACTGTACGCAGGTTACTATTTAAGATCATGATATTTTCTGCCGTGTTTGAGCTTTTGTCGTCCATCACAGAAATTGAATTAACTATCGTTAAATGATGCAAAATGTTCAGCATTTGCGGGTGGGGTGAGTGCACATGTTTATTTGCTTGCCGATTTTCTTCGCAAGTGTCATTATTATGCAGAGTGATGGAACTTTCCGGGCGAGTGATTTTTGAGATCGGTTGTAGGTGGACTTTTGCTTAGATTCTAAAGAATTATTTGTGCTTTTCCTCTGACATTTCAGAATAGAAAAGAAGTATATAGAAATATAAAAGAAGTCCGTTTTCGCGGTCGTTTGACCAACTGGCTGTAGATAAACATCACGTGATCAACTGTCCTAATAAGCTAAAATTTACATGACACGTTATTTGACCGATTTGTATGCACGTGACAGGAAAAAGGTTATTTCCGTGAATGAGGAACGTTTATCTTGCAAGGCATATATATTCATCTGATGAGCCTTTGGCGAATTACTTACCATAAACGTATTACTTATGCGCACACATACCTTTAATATCGATAAAGAAAACGTCTTACGTCTAGTTAACACATTTAAACACCAGTCTTCCTCAATGTCACTGACATATTGTTTAAAACTGCGTCATCAAAATAACGTTCTTTACCATTTACCTCAATTTGAAATGGAAGAAAAGAACGTGGGTTATATTACACTGATATTTCTTATTGCTTGGTATCGTAGTACGTTTCCACAGAACTGGTCTTGCGATCAAACGATCATAGATAATAATCACGTGATTAACTGACCTTATTTTGAAAATAATTAGAATACCACATTCGTGGTCATTTAATACAAAATGTATTAAACTCGGCTATTCAAAGTGATAAACACTGAACAAGGCTCACTTTTAGGAAACTCTTCATTAAATTCAGTATTGAATTCAGTATTACCACTCATATAATATCCTATATATGTTTGAGATTGAAAATAATGCAAAATGCCTAAATACTGTAGTAAAACAGACCACATTTATATCAGAAACAGATAACACTTACTAGTGGAGCAGTCGACACTCACATCCTCGTCATGTTTACAGTCAGTGAATCCCCATGGTTTAGCATGTTTACAATCAGCGATGCTTTGCTCAGATCCCGTACAAACAACTTCGTCAAGCCATATCTTGACTGGCGCAGTTGGGTAGCTTTTCGGACTTATAAAAAACTGAGCGAGAGCTCTGAAAGGGACACAATGTTTGATATATAGATAATTTGATGTTTTTCGCATAAAGGAAACTTTGTCAGGGCATTTCGTTTGCTGTTCCGTAACGTGCGTATTGTTTTCTGGCAATATGTGAACCAAGTTCCATTTCAATATCTTGAGCGGTTCTTGAGTTATGGCCAATGTCAATATCTTTGCGGGACTATGAAGACGACACCGACACAATGGCTATCATATATAATATCTCTAGCCAAACCTTATAAACGTAAAATCTCACGTAGTGAAGTTAAGCATCCTGCAAACAACGGCGGCATTTGTGTCGGAAAACCTATCGTCGCAGACTGTACCCCACTTCTCATTGAGTAGAATTTCTACACGTCCACTGTACTTGCTTGGGCCACCAACCAGTCTAATATCAATGGCGGAAGCTGTAATTGACAGAAAATTATTCCCAGTACTCTCTGGTATTTTGACAGATTATGACAACAAGCTGAAACCAAGGCTTGTTTTTTATCAATGAGAATACTCTTTTGTTTAATTACCTATACTCATGCAAAATCCACTATATATTTGAGATTCACAAGTATGCAATAAATGCCAGAAAACTTGCGAATCAGATCACAAATATGTCAGAACAGACTAAACTTACTAGGGGAGCAGACGACACCCACATCCTCTTTATGTGCACAATTGTTGGAGCCCCATGGCATGCTATGAGTGCAATCAGCGATGCTCTGCTCACATCCCGTACAATTAACATCGTCAAGCCAGATCATGGATGGTGGATTTGGGTAGCCAATGAGATTTGTGATAGCTCGAGCGCTAGCTCTGGAAAAAATAGAATATGTTGTATATAGGTAATTTGAACATTTCTAAAGAGAAGTCGCATCCAGGAATATTGCCAGGATTTATTTGTGATAGTGCCGTTGTCTAGCTTCTGAGAAGCGTTTTTGAATAAATACCAGCTCTGATAGAAATAGAATAAATTATCGGTAATTTGAACAATTCTTACATGATATCGCTGACATTCAACATTTTCTCCCACCTCAAATAAGTAGATCCAAAAAATAACCATGCTAGAAATTCTTATCTTGCCCACGGGCAAAGATTAAACAAGTACCCGTATGGAACTCCTTTTGAATGGTCATCACATTGTCATAACCTCCCTTGTTGAAGACTGTCGTCTGTAGCATCATAGAAACCTTGTCTTGTGGCAATATTTAGAATGCTAAATAATTATTCCTGGCTTCAAAATTCACCATAAAAAAGTTATCATGCACCTTTCAAGAAACAATGCTTCACTCTCCTCAGAACTATTTACATACCGATTAGGATATTAACATACAATGTAAGCTGAATCACTGCGCGCATATCCATAACAACTACGAATTAACACATATTCATACGCATTTTTTTCACTACGCACAATAGAGTTCCAACAAAAATTATATTTTTACTTAGTTTTGATTAACTGTGGTGGGAGAAAAAGCATCTACCATAGCCGCGCGTGTAAGATAGGTTCATCCCAACCCTCGCGCAGGGTGTTTTTGCGGTTAACCTCGCTTCCGCAAAACACATTACGCTCGGGTCGGAGTGAACCTATCTAACACTCTCGGCCATGGAATATACTTATTTTCTATCCACATTGGGGACACAGGTAATTGAATGAGCCTCAGCGACAGATTTTACTTTGGCCGGGAAAAGTGTTTGCAATATTTTAAATAGTATAATTTAATGCATACATTTCATACATAAGTTTAATAGATAATGCTCCTTACACGAATCCAAAAAAGTATACATATAATGTTTATAAGAGTATAAATTAGTCATGAGTCAATAACATCAGGTATGCGAATTAGTATATCTCATTTCAACCCAATCTTGTCTGAAACATGCCGTTCCATGTCTAAATACCCTGGGGCTGTATTCAATAAGCATCTTAGTGAATATTTTCAACTTAGTGAGAATTGCGTTATTATCGACATCGATTTTTTTTTAAATTGCTTCTTTTCTTCAGATTTATTCATATGCATACATTGGTTAGACCATTTTCTTGCTTATTTTCATATTTTTGGTGTACAAACATTGTTCGCTTTCTTAAAATTCAAATAAGAAAAAAGGAAATTTTTCACTAAGTTGAAAATTGTTACTAAGATGCTTATTGAATACGACCAATTGAGCCCCAATTGAAGAAACTGACAACATTTTGGGAAATTGTCATTTCTTCAAACAAGGGTTATAACTCAACAATTAATAAATCCTGAGTTATGGTCAAGCTCTACATGTGCCAATTTCTCTGGCAACATGTGCAGATCTACCCAGTTTAATTTCAATATCTTTTAACGTTTTTTTAGGTACGGCAAAGGGTAAAGTTGTCAAGGATGTTAAAGCTATCTTAATACCTTTTCTCTAGCCGAAATTTATGTCAATAAATACTAACGTCGGGAGGTTCAGCATCCTGCACACAACGACGGCATTTTTGTCGGAAAACTTATCGACACAGACTGTCCCCCAGGTGTTGTTGTGTAGAATTTCAACACGTCCACTGTACTTGCTCGAGTCACCAACCAGTCTAATATCAGTGGCAGCTGAATCTGAAAACTCATTTAAATGAGTACCTTGAAGTCATATTGATAGCCTGTAGCCGCAAGTTTACGGTTTTTATCAATTTTAAAACATTTTTTGAATAAATTAGTATTGAATGACCACTCATGTAATGTCCTTTTAATGTTTGTGATTCACAAGTATGGCAATATACTTGCGAAGCAGATCACAACTATTTCAGAAACAGACAACACTTACTAGAGGAGCAGACAACACCCACGTCTTCGTTATGGAAACAGTCAATTAAGTTCGTTGGTATGCCATTGGTACAATCAGCGATGCTCTGCTCACTTCCCGTACACATAACCTCATCCAGCCAGATCTGGGCTGGCGCAGTTGGGTAACCTGTGAGATTTCGAATAGCTTTAGCTCCAGCTCTGGAAGGAACAGACTATTTTATAAATAGTTAAACAGAATATATCTTACATTCTGTCGCATTCAGAAAACATCGGCAGGACATATTTGAGATGGCGCCGTAGGCTTATGGAGGCTATTCGTTGCCAAAAGTCCAGACGTGTTATTCCCACAATGTGCTTTTTAATCGTACTAAATATCTTTTACATTTGTCAATGTAGACTTGCTATTTGTTGTTTCTATTCGTCAGTTTTTCCGTATTGATTTGTCATTTGTCATTATAGTAGTCAAAATGTATATTTGTCAGATCTACCTTGTATAAACTCACTAAAACATAGATCGTATAACTTGCCTTTAACAATATGATGATGTAATTTAGAAAGCCGAATCATGCATATGTAAAACTGCAATCCTACAGTCGACACTCGCATTCGTAAAATGAACATTTGCAGTCCAACAAGTCCAGGTTTACAAAAGTGAATTGACAAGTTCAGAATTACAAGGATAGACGATTTCGCCTATACCTTATATGGTAAATGTCACCGAAAGAAACGAAGGTGAATGGGCGGAGCTAACGAATTTGATTTTCTTTCGTTTATTTCCGTCGAATCAAGCAAGGGAGATAACATCTTCGCCTACTTCCTGTAAATTCCCGGTTGTAAGTCCGAGTACTCTCTCTTTATTTCACAATAAAAACTAAAATTAGCTTCATCTTTTATTTTATTTTGACGATCAATGTTCCTAAATGGGTTATAAATCACCATATTTTTTAGTCAATTGCAGTTGGGTGTTTCGAGCTGGGCTCACGGACCCAGATTTATACTGCCACTGTCAGTTTTTTGTTTACTTTTATACCCAAGCAAGCAAAAATTGTTCATTTATTTTATTTACAAGTGGACCATGGGCGGGTCGTTCAGTGTGTGTGTGGGGGGGGAGCTGTAGGGCCTGTGCCCCCCCCCCCCCCCCAGTTGGCCCGCAAGTAAACTTTAAGGTTATTTTTTTTGTCAATATTTCTCAGAAAAAAGTACTTAATTACGCCATAATGCACCAATTCAGACTAAAATATTTAAAATATTCTAGGGGGAGTACCCCTAAAACCCACTTCCCACATTTTAAACATATTAATGTCATGCCCACTCGAGGGATCATGTCCAAAAAGTTGTGCCCCTAAGTAACGCCCCTCTAACGCAAGTCGCTGTTCAAAACCTGCTCCAGCAAACCCACGAAACTTTTGATGGACATTATAATGATATCCACCTAGTTTGGTCTGATGTTATACATTTACTATCTTAATAAGCATGTATGGTGTAAACGTGTAATTTCAATACATCATTGAAACAAAATATCCATGTGGATGGAAGAACAGCCCTCCAACCCAGTTATGAATTACGGGATCTGCCACTGTGAACCATAACAATCAAGTTGGGGATTTCAAGAACATGAAAAAATAGATATCGTGAGTCTTAGATTAGAAAAACAAACGCGCGATTTTCCCCTCCAAAAGGGCTAGGGCCGCTTCACCTAAATGTGAAAAAAGCCCTGACTGTTGAGTGTGGGTGGGGTATAAAAGGTAGCAGCAAGTAATAATTGTTTATTAGCAATAAATTGACTTCATCATTAAGATACTATATTAATTACTTATAAAATAATATTCGTTACAGTATAATGTACGAGTTATATGAAGTTGTAATCTTTGTGTATTTTATCCATACAGTTCCAGCTACCAGGTAAGAAACCTGTGGGGCATCTTAGTGAATAATTTCCACTTAATGAAAATTTAGATTTTTTTCTTCGTAAATTTTAAATTATCTAATATTACTTGCAATCTTAAACATTGCAAAAGAAAGTGTCCTCTAATGGTAGAATTTAAAATAGTGTTTATAGTAATTTAAAGTTGCACTCTCACAGATTGACAGTTTTGAAATCTGTCTTCTACAAACCGCAACGTAAAAATCGGCATGTGACTCACAGAATTACAAGTGTTTACCATAAACGACTCTATAAACACGACTGAACCTTCTGTTGAATTGATGCAACGAGAATAAAACTGCAATCGGCACAATGAAAAATGAAAATGTACAGTGTGAAATGTAAACATACAACCGATGAGTTGGCGTTTGTAAAATGGACATTGGTAAATCATCAATGTTACAAACATAAAATACACACATACACGTCTGGACTTTTGGCAACGAATAGCCTCCATATAGGCTAGCCTCTAAGACACATAATTCAATCTGCACCAGCTCTGTTGAAAAAATGATAATTGAGTTATTTGTTTAATTCTAACATAAAGTAGGATACATTGAATCTTGTCTAGGCACATTTGGGACACAGGTATCTAAATGAGTCTAGCTCTATGAAACTAATTCTACATAATAAGTACCAAAGCATTCATTTTGGCGGGTAAAATGTTTGAAAATCTATAACTTTGCGCAGCCTTCAATTTACTCATTTAATATGTAATGTTCACACTTAGGCACGAATGAATCCTTAGTCAGTAAAATTTAATGAATACATTTCTTATGGTGGTTAATTTGAGGGCATTTATAACAACATTCCTAAATAATATACTTAAAAGTTTCTTTAAGTGTATAAATAAATCATATATAAAGTAAATAAATTATTGTATTAGAAAAGTATTTCTCATTTTAACTTGCTCTTGGAACCAGTCCATATTTACTTTTGGAAAACATAAGTCTCAATAGTGCTTTGTAGTTAAGCAATAAAGTCTATTTCTTATTAAAATCATATTTGAACCATTATTTGTTTTAACATGTAGATGAGAATCTAAAACTTATTCCCTTTAATATTTATATGAAAAACTACAGAAACAAGTCCAGTAGTCGAAAGTTTAAACATAAACTCCGTTAAATGGCATAGGGTCAAAACCATTAAAATAGAACACAAAAACAAACAACCATAAACCAGAAACATGAAACAACAACACAAAACTCCACAAACAACACACTACACATTATTTATAAAATTAAGGGTGTTTATCACGGATTATTAGGTACCGCCTTCAAGCCAAACATTTTGAGAAAAAAAACCCAAGAGCACCGCGGACTGAGCGTAAACGCTTTTAAAATAAAAGCATAACTGAATAATTATTTAGGCCAGAGTATGGGCTTTGCTTTACGCGTTAACTCGCAACATGTGTAACAAATTTGATATCAATATATTCAACGGTTTTTGAATTATGGCTAAGGTTAATATTTTTGCACAACTATGCCGACGACCACGACATAAAGGTTGTCAAAATACCACAACGTTTCCTACAGCCAATCATTATAAATAGATATATACGTAGGGAGGTTCAGCATCCTGCACACAACGACGGCATTTGTGTCTGTAAACCCATCGTCACAGACTGTCCCCCAGGTCTGGTTGAGTAATATCTCGACACGTCCACTGCACTTGCTTGAGCCACCAACCAGTCTTATATTATTGGAGGCAGCTGAAATTAAAAGCACCTTTTTGGCGGGTATTCTACTATACCATTGAAATCTGGTACATTCACAGACTGTACTGCACGTCCCTTTGAGCAAAATCTCAACGGTTCCACTGTTCTGACTTAAGCCACAAGTCGCGGTTGCTGAATTTAAAGACATGAACTCATAGATGGAAGGATGATGGATGAACGGACGGAGAGAGAGAGAGAGAGAGAGAGAGAGAGAGAGAGAGAGAGAGAGAGAGATTTATAGATAAACAAATAAATAAATGAATGAATAAAATGGTTGTCTTACCAGAGCATAGTTGGAAATAAACATGAAACAATCCAATTACAATGATACATATTGCCATTCTTTTTTTAATATCTGTTACAGATATATTCAGACTTTATCACTGAAATAACTTTTAAACAGTTCATCAGATATTAAATAACTAATATTTAAATAAATGGTATGGATGTTGTCGCGTCAGACAAGTGGTGAATTTGTTATTAGAAGCATTAGATAAATTTCGTTGAAAATCAATTCATTTCATAGAATTTAACAATAGCATGGGCTTTTGCAATAATAACACTTGACATGGTACTTCAGTTACAGGAGTGCACTTATCTTCCTTCTGTCTATTTCTCTTTACATATCAATGTACTTCAAAGCAAGTTTGTTCTAATCGTGCCCTTGATATCAAAATTGACTCTCTGAAACAAAAAGGCAAATATTTTAAATATTTGGTTTACATCATTGGGCTCCTGTGCAAAGTTTGTTCAATCGTGTCTTTAGGATCAGGATTGACACCACCCGGGACCCTTTGTAAACAAATGGACGAGCAAACCAACTAAAACGTAAGAATTTTTCATGTGTGAAGTAAAAAGGAAAAGAATAAAATCAATTAGCCCACCTTTACTGACTAAGGACTCATTTGTCATTGAAAAACTTAGATTCACAAACAATGGAATATGTCAGTGTTAAGAAATCAAACAGTTTTCGAGAAACGTCTAATCCCATTTAACCAGAGTAACATTTTATAAAAAATCATTTCATCCAACGACCCCTTCTAGAAAAGAACAGTAATACAATAAGGTCAAATTGTTTATTTTTACAGACACCACTTATTTTGCGTATCGGAAGCTACGCGCCTGCTGCTCTAATTGTCTAGTCGTTATACCGTCTGAGATACTCAAAACTTCCTGTCATGTCCATAGAAATGACTGAAAAGAACACAATTTCCGTTGGCCATTTAAACCTTTGACCAAAATCCCAATAAGCATTGTAAAATAAGTCATATAAAACAAAGGAGTATCGGAAACGCTCTTTAGACCTCGCATTGTTGAAACATTGAAGAATTTCCCAATAAAGGTTTTTGGTCATATAAAACAAAGGAGTATCGGAAACGAGCTCTTTAGACCTCTGATTGTTGAAACATTGAAGAATTTCCCAATGGGTTTTTGGCAGAAAAGTAGGACAGCTCATCACAACGGGTTTAACGCTAAAAATAGTATACACGTTGTTTTCGTGTTCTTTTGGTGTAATACGGTTTATTGTTGTTTTCCTTCCTTGTGTTGAGCCCTTCTAAAAACAAAACTTCGGTTTGTGATAAAATACTGACTTATTCAGTTCCCGACAACCTCGTTTCTATTCTAGATGAACGATTGTATTAAAATGTTTTCGCTTGTAATTAAACTTTAAATTGACTTTTAGTCAAGAAAATATCTTAACAAATTTCAAATTGAACTGTTTTAATACAATGCTAAACGCTTGTGAACTGTGAAATTTGAAAGTTGTTTTAGTGTTTCATCGACCATTTCAAGGCGGTACCCAAATATTTATCAACAGACTGCTTGCTTCTTATGTTTGTAGTCTGCTTTTCTGTCTTCCTTTCATCTTTTGTGGCAGTTAACTCGTACTGCAAATACTAAGTTGATTCATGTTGGGACATGAATGAGGATTTGACCTTACAAACTAGTTTAAGCCCAAAGTAGTCTTGTGTTCCAGTGAACTCGTGTTTTACTGAGCGTTCCAAGGCGGTTATCCCATCATTTATCGGTAACGCTATTTTGACGCGTGTGCGTAGTGTTTGTATTTATGTATGTGGTGTTTATACGCTTTTTGACTCTAGTTCATTGTCATATGGGACCCTGACTTGGACCTCAAAACAGGGTTCACTTTTGAATCTTTGACTACTGGGCTTGTACCTGATGCATCCATTGTTAATATCAAAATAGGCCAAAGTCCATGTAAAGATGTCAAAGTCCAAACACTATTTCTCCAAATACGTGTATCCCACCCTTGCAAGGAGAATGCAGTGTAGTTATGATAGTCAATTACATCCCCAACAGAAACACTGAAATGAAGAATTGAAAAGTCACGTATGGAAACATTTAACTGTCGACAAAACAGAAAGTATGAACCCATCATCAAGTTTGTTCTAGCAGTAAAGTATATCATATTTGATTTTTCTTTGTAAAAAGGTTGTTCTATAAAAACATATTGAAAAACAGCGTCTTGGTAATAATTGTAGAGCCACAACACCATATGCTGAAATGAGTGCTATGAATATGCAATTTTATTTTAATATTTTTTTCTATCATTTAATCTGTGCACATTAGGCTTTTAGCTACATTGTTATAGAAGAATTCTGCACCCTGTCCTTTTTTTGTAGCATCCTTTTGCCCTCCTGCCTTTATACTCATAATTTCAAATTCTACACAAGCCTACACAATGGCCATTGTCTCTAATTGCCCTAACACCCTTCCCCATTTTAACAGTACCCTGTCCCTTTTTAGACCTGGTTAAAACTCTACAAAGTAGATGTTGTAATGAACTTTAATGCTATTTTAATACTAAGACACACCATTTGCAAGTTGCCTGAGTTAAAAAGCTGATTGCCAGCAAAACAAATCAGTATGAAGACAATAAATAATTTTATGGTACACGGCTTTGTACTTTAGCTTATTGCCATCCTCATTATAGTATAAACCTCGTAGAATGCCAGGTTTAGATAGTTGTCATCTTAATCATCTGATGATGTGAAGGGGGTTGGCAAAGTGTAGAAATATAGTTAAAACTATGCTTCAAATATTTGCTTTGTCTGGAAAGTTTTAACAGGTTTTAAATCAATGCTGTATACTTCAAGTATACTAACCATTCTGTAACTGAAAAAAGTTCCTGTCATCGGTGGAGCTGAGCGAGCAAGACACCAATACCTCATTGAAATTCTCTCTGTACACACGTCAGGTGTACTATGATGTTAATAAGGTGTCTACAAGAAACATGCATGCTACTCAATAACAACTTGAAGACGGGCGTCGTTAAAACTTTAACCTGGGTCATATCTTAAAACAACGTTTAGGTAGGTCAGTGAATTTTGGTACACATGTTGCAAGAAACAATGCACACACATACCTCTGGGTTAAATAATTGTTGAGCTATGCACACTGTATAAATGCAAAAAAATAACAAGTATTGACTTTCACCCTCTGTCGCTTTTTTGTACATCTTACCTATATTCACAAAAAATACTAAAGGTATATTTCTAAATTTTGAAAATTTAATTAAGCTTAAATGAACAACCTAAAAAGCAAGAATTACGTGAACTTCTTGCTTATATATATTGCGAAGACTGTTTTAAATTCCCATTTAAAGAGAGGAAGATATATACTATAACAAACCAATCCATGGACACTTAAGCTAAAGAGTTCTCTTGAATTTCAATGGGGAAGTTTTGGATTGACTCTTAACGATTTAGAAACAGAATTAGAACATATCTATATATATATAAATGGAAGTTGGTGCTTTTTTAAATCCAGCGTTTCTAGTGGCTGATTGTTAAGGCACATGAACCAATGGGAAATCATTTGTTTTCTTCCTGGTATATTTATAGCAATGTTTATTAAGTTTCCGTTTTTTTTGTTTAAGCGTTTTCATCAAATGCTAATAGGATTGGTATTTCTGGGAATCAATGTAATCAAATTAGAGATTTTATAACATGATTTGGAGTAATTTTAATTCATTTTGTCAGTATTTTAGCTTGTTAAGTGTACAGTATTTGCAGGTGTTTCCTATCAACCGTTTTTAATGCTGATATTCGGTTATAGTTCCAATGCAAAAAGTATGGTTTTCCCCAAATGTTGGAAACCCCCAATAAGGTTCTAATTATCACAATGCACGTGGTGGTCATATACAAATTTACTGTGCCTCCTTTCTGTTAAAACCTGGCTAAAACCGTAATTGAATATGTCATTGAAAAAGTAAACACTACAGAAAATCAATTTGATGTCGTCGCCACTTTTACGGTTATATCGCATTTGGAATGAATGACTTTCGTCAGCAACTCTGTAACTATATTGCAATGATTACGGAAAATACGGATGGAATATTCTTAATCTCTATATAATGGATTATGTATCAACTGAGAACATTACTGATGTCATCCATTCGCGGGGTACTTATGTCATCCATTCGCGGGGAGTGTTTTTTTTTTAATTTTCGTACGCTCAATTTCTTCCGCAGTAATTATTGGTTTCAATGAAAACGACGAGCACATAGCTTAACACTTTTTTTGACGATGAAGAACAATTCCAATATTTTATAATAAGATATTAATCTTAACTGATTTAAACATTTTTTTAGACTAGTCGATTTGGATTGATCTAAATTCATAAACATGTAAGAAAAAATATTGTCCAGGATGAATATCAATACGAGTGAAACATATGATGAGAATAAGAAAGAAATTAAGGACAGTGTTGTACGGATTGTAAAAATTGAGTCACTAGCAAAAGTACGAAAATATAAAACTATACATAGATGTGTGGATTGGAAGATGAAATAAAAGTTTAGCGACTGGTCATGCCCGAGTCACAGGGTATACCCGAGCAGGCCTTTAGATTGAACAACATTGACAGCGTCGATCTGGAACAATATTCTTTGAAAACAAATGCTCTCTAAATGTGTTACAGTGGGTCCTAATGCTAGTAATAACAACGTGACGTCGTATTTTACACTTACCTATTCTGCACAATGCTAATACCACTCCTCACTCCAATGGGTATTACTCCTGCAAACATTTATACTTACTGCTGAAAATGGTACCAAAATAATCATGAACAAATTATCTATCAACTGTAGTACGGGTTTTATCTAATTATGTGAAACAAAATAAAACGAGCAAACAGTTTCACAAGCATTTTTTGTAATATGTCGTTTTTCTGCCGGGATTGGGACGTTTTGACTGACATTTTATACTTTCGATTTCGGATGTTTGAAGATTTGTTTTGATTGTCAATGACTTTAAAAGGATACGTTGACGTCTCCTGCATCGGTGAGTATAACTTTTATGAATTATTATGTAGTTTTTCTGCTTTTATTTTGACAAAAAACAAAACAAGGGTTAAACATGCTGAATTACAGGTCCAAATCGAAAGAGAACAACAATGCATCATCGATTTTCTGAAAATTCATTCATTTATCTACACAGTGATACTATCCATTTCATTCAGTGATCTGTCGCATTTTTCCGCAAGGGCTATTTATAAACACATCGTTTCTGAGAGTGGCCAAAAAAAACCAATTTGATGACTCATAAGGCATGCAACCTTAAAAGCCGAGAGAATCTGAATTAATCAGGAAGTAATTTTTGTTTACTTTAAATGCCAACCTCTGTAAATAGTAATTTATTTTGAGTAAACATTGAGGTAGGTTGTGCATATCATTGTGCTTTTTTATATTTAGAATGCTATTTATTAGGGGTTGCCAATTCTTTTGCAAGACAATTGGTCAAATGTTTTATAATTTAAATAAATAAGACTTTTGCAATTGTTTTTTATTTTGGATAGTGTGTTCGGTTTTAATGAAATCAACAGATTACAGTGTAGGACAAAGAGGATTAATTTTCTTGCAATAAGAAGTATCTGCACTTCCAAATACCCTGATACAGCATGAACAGTTCCTTTATTTTTTGAGTAATTATAGAGTGAAAATGTTTCCATATAAAATGTTGTCTTTTTATGTGTAAAACTTCACATGTTATGAATGGTTACAAATACATACATGGACATTTTGATTCCAAATCTATACCCATTTTGAATCCAATAATTAACCACATTTTGTTTGTTTCTTAACAGTAAGTGGTATTATTCGTGTTTATAGTTTCCATGTCAATTTAAAAAAGTCAGTTCTTTTAAAGATGCACTCTTCCTCCCACATAAGATTTACCACAATTAATACTATTGTTTTATTATTCCAAAAAGGATGAATAAATGTCGAAAACAATGGTTCTAATGAAGGATACATATTTTAACTTGAAGGAAATGTGCATAAAACACAATATTTCTACCATTTAAGATCATAGTAGATCACAGTAAATATTTAAGCATTCACTAATTATTTAATATTTTCTGCTATTAAATACACGGTTACAATCTTGTTATTAGTACTAAATATTTTCCATAAGTGAATTATTAAGTAAGTAGTTAAAGTGTTAACAGTCAAAGTATAGGTTTGTTATACATGTTGAATAAGTGTGTCAATTTAAACAGTTGCCATGGTAACAAGAGTCTAGTTTTCTTAGGAAATTGTAATTGTTGTCTAAAAACCTAAGTATTTTCGATGAAATACTTTTTTCAGTCAGTGAAATATTTCTGTTTTTTTTATTCATTTGGTCATACTTTGTATACAAATACAATTATAATTTAACCTTAAAAATTACTGACAATCTCATACTTATATTAAAACATTTAGAATTGCTAGATGGGTTAAAGTTCACCTTTTTACAATTGTCAGCCAAATCAATGCAAGATGTACATAATTCTCCTTTTTAACAAAAAGCGATGTTTCTTAGCATTTTTTGTATTTTTATTGAATGGTTACCGTGGCAACTAATTTTTTGTTTGCCTTTCATCTTCATATTTATAAAACTATTACTTGTAAAATGCAACAGTCAAGCAGTGAATGGAAGAATGTAAATGTTCTTTGACTTTTACCTTATTGCTAGCTCATTCTTCAAAATATACGGCATTTTTAAAATTTCTTAAAACTCGACTTTTTTTTTAACGTGAAATAAATTGCTTAAATCATTGTGTAAGCTCTGATATTTAGGAATGTGTATTAAATTTATAGAAAATAAACAAAATTTGTTGTTTTACATTATTTATTCCATTTGAATTTCGAAGTTTTGAATTTGACCTATTTTGGCAGAAAAATTGATAAAAATGTAAAATTAAAAGGGCCATAATTCTGTAAAAAATGATGGATTTTTAAAAAAAATGTGCATATTTGAGTTTGTAATGACTTAACCTTTAAAATGATTACTTTACTATACTGCATGAAATTAATTTTTTACGTTGTTATTGCTACTAATGCGTGTATGATTAATTGTCTGCGTTTGAATATAGGAAGTGAATCGGACTCTCTGACGTTGATAGGAAGCGCGTTTAACAATCAATTATTGAAGAGATACAAGAAGTGATTTGTGTATTGCAATGTAGTTCCTTGTGGAAGAAGAGTTCCGGAGGTTATAGGAAGAAACATAATGTACTTGGTCTTGGACAATAGATGAAAGATATGTATGTGTCAAGGATGTTATCATCTTGTAAAACAAAAGAACATTAGTAGAAACTACAATATCTACTACTTGATATATAAATAAAGCACAACGATAATTGTTTTCCGGACTGAAAAGTGCTTTTCTATAGACACACCGAAATTGTATTTCCTAACCAATAATGACTGATCAGTCCATTTTAATCATTTTGAGCCAAGGCGGCGTTCGAGACAATTTTGAAATTACCGTATGTTATCATTCCGATATGTCTGATAAATACAAAGCGCAAACGCAATCTACATAAACTCTGTGGTTTGTTAGAAAAGTTTTGATTCACTGATTCGGTCATTCAAAAAAGACTTCGCAAATGAACAAACGTCGTGGGAATGGAAACGAACCTTTAATTGTAAATGCTCCTCATTTAAATCAGATAAAAGGGAATTTAAGCATTTGGTGTATAATAAATATGACAAATTTCAGTGAATATTTAACGAACATTTATGTTGATTGACTCTATTCAAAAGTGAAATGAAATCCGCGAAGAAGAAGAAGAAGAAGAAGAAGATGATGATGATGATGATGATGATGATGATGATGATGATGATGATGATGATGAAGCAAAAGAAGAAGAACGTTTATTCATCGAAATAGTATATTCAAACGATGTGTTTGGAAAAGGTCAAAAAAACATTTCAACAAAATTCAATGCATACAACACAAAGACGAACAGACAAATACATGTACCTTGCATTTACAAAATAACCATTTGACTAGTGATTCATTATGGCTGAATTGCTTAACAAAAGTTTAATAAATAAGTAACAAGTAAACATTTCAAAATAAATAGTGGATGTTATCCTAATGATCCGTTAGCTTTTTTATCTTTGGTTACATGATATTGTTTACTTCCTGGTATTTAACACACGTGGATAAACAAAACAAAGGAAGACAAAAGAAAAATGCATATCCATACATATTAGATAAATAAAATACATTCAGTTACCATATATATATATATATATATATATATATATATATATATATATATATATATATATATATATATATATATATATATATATATACCTGCGTTGATAAGTATTGGATAGTTCATTGAAATCTTAAAACTAAGGCGCATTAAAAAGAGACGACTCAGACGATTTGACTGTGCACATTGATGAAAATCTCATATCACAATCCGATAACCATAATCTATTATATTAGTTGTATAACTATTTATGAATGAGTGTGTATGTGTTGACAAATTTCACAAAATCAGATAATTGTACTTTCAAGAGCATCTTACCTGACCAAGATACTTTGTGTGGGTTATTGTTTTATTTCAGTGTGACCAGTCAGTTACCAGAGTACTCTGTCTAGTGAAGGTAATGTTTTTGATAAAACTTACTATAATATTGTAGTCAACCGTCTTATTTCAAAAACTGTATATACATAAACAGCAATGTGTTTTATTAAACATTATTTGACTTCAACATATTAATACACTTAAAGGCCTAGTTTAAGCCTTCTATAAATGACCCCCCCCCCCCAAATCCGTGTATAGTAAACAACTTGGCTTATGCTGCATATAAGATCTCCCATATGTGTGTCCAGCTGTGAAGTTGTATAGAGGTTTTATTTAAATATAGAAATGAATAATACATCTTGACTTGTTGTTGTTGTTGTTGTCTTCAAATGTTTATAATATAATTATTATAATGCCTTTGAATAAAACAATAAGAGTTGTGTTATATAACCAGGGTGCTTCACAATTTGGATATAGCAATGCTGACCATGCTTTTAAAATGCATTTAAATATATATGTTAAATAACTTTTAAAAAAACTGACCTCTCTTATTTGATTATTATTAATTTCCAATTGGTTTAATTCATAAATACATTAGCTATGAATAATATTTATATGTATAAGCGAGACATTAAGTCTACTTGAAAAGTGTCAACCATAAATGACCCTGAGCCAATAAACAAATGCACAGGAAATGGCCCCTACTGTGATACCAGTGCAATAAATAGGAGATGTACAGCAGGGGATTATCATGCCCAACGTTCCTTTAACTATGTCTTTAAACATATTTGATCTTGTAGTATGATATTAATTGAGGTATAGTTTTCGAATTTCAGCAAATAACTTTCATTAAAAAAGGAAGAGATACTCGTCCTCTGATTTGTTACATGAAAAACATAGTTACTCTTTCGTTTCTTTGTATATGCTTTATAAAGTATTACCCATGATTATGCGGAATCTCTTTCATTGGAAGAACGTTACGTGTTCTTAGAATGACACCATCATTTAAAATCTTTTTAAACACTTCAGTCTAAAATCACTGGCCATTTTTATAGCTAATATTTTTCTTTACTACAAATACTCATTTTGAGAACACATGCGTTTTTTTTAATCCTTTATTTAAAATGCCTAAACGATTGAATGAGTTAACAATAAAACAAATGGGAACATTGCTAAAGCACGTAACCATAATTAAAGATTGACTTGAGATAATTGACATAGCCAATTTTTTTTATCATATTGGTTCTTTATAATTATATTAAAACACAGTTTTGTTGATTTTTTTTCAGGTATGAAGTAGTTGCAGCCTAAGTGTATGATTCAATATTTCAGATGTTGAATGTCATGTTTTCAAAAATAACTCTTTCAGTGGAATGGATGCAATTGGTTATACATACGCAACTGTAAAACAGTAAAAATGTAAACAAACATAAACAATTTGTATACAGGCCTTTTGATGATGTCAATGCAACTGGCCAAGCAAAACATTGTGACTTTCAGGTACAAAACATTATGCTCTTCATAAAACGTTATAATATTGGCAAATTTTATAAAAGCTTTTCGCGATTAGATATTTAGTTAAGACATTCAGTATTATTTTTTAATGTTATTTGCTTTTCATTATCATTTTCACGAAAACAGATAAACGGAGGAAGAAGTATCTTATGTTAGTTTCCAAGCTATTTGTGTTTTTGGATGATCAACACCAAAAAAGTGAAACATTCAGAATACATATATATAGAATAAATTACTGAAAACAAACGTTTTTTAAAATGTCAAACAGCATGTTTGCTTTTTCAATATATGAAAATACAATATACACTACTAAAACCATACCTTGTCCTTTAAATAATCGGGATCAAGAGAACTGAATTAAAAACAAAAAATAACTAGCCACCGCTGACTGCCACATTATCTTAATAAAAAAGCTATCAGCAGAAAAAAAAGAGTGATGACTTATTTTTAAACAGGGGACACTTTTTCTAGTAGAGGGCTATTTCAGTTATAAGCGTGGTAATCATTGTATCATTTGACATTTTCTGTAAGAATCCTGTAATTTACAAGTACGTTTTCATCAATAAGCTTGTTTTTATTAAAAAATAAGACATTCAGTGTACGCAGGATATATCGTTGCCCTGAGCAAGCTGAGAGAAACGTAATACGAATGGAATCACGGTAATCGTCTAATGACAGATTGGAGATTGAAGAAAAAGGCACAACAGAACTATGTTTTGAATTTATATTACGTATTGTGTCAAAAAGAAACAGCCATGAGGTTTACTTTTTGGGAAAAATAGGGAAAACTTTACTAAATACGATTACAAATTCTAACTTAACCTTTACTTCCTAGTCATTTCTTTCATTTATTGCAAATGATGGTAAAGTTTATGCTAATTTTTTATCTGACTCGCGGTCATTACATCAGCAATGCGTTTGACGTTACAGGAACATAAGTAGTTGGTTATTGTAAACACTTACAAGCTTTATTGTGGATATGCGATTCTATTGGTTAGCGTTCACAGTAGTCACATACTACCTAAGTAGCTGAGCTCACATGTTCTTATTAAACCGTTTGGTGCGCAATTTGCTTCTAAAATACTGTGTTTGCCGAATTATTCAGCGTTTCTTTCAAAAAAAGAAGAGCATATACCTGCCTGACGGCGTGACATGCCTTTAATGATGAAGAACAATACCAATTTGTTAAAGTAAGATATTGGTCTTATTTGAGTGAAAATGCACTAGGACAAGTTAAAAATGGTGAAGAAATAGTGAAATTATTTTTATTATAAGTTTTCATTCGAGGCAAAATATTGCCCTCTGACGTAGCATTTATGACGCAATTTATCACGTGATTTACACACACTGAATACTATATCGGATAACATGTCAACATTTCCTCAATCACAAAATCATTATTTCGATTGATATATGACGTCATTTCAGTTATTGGACATCTTGAAAATATTGTTTGAAAGGTAAATTCGATATATAAAACTTCGAACTGTGCATAAAAATATACAGCTAATGAGACGAGGCATATAATGAACGGAATTTAAAGCGACAGTCCGCAAATCGAGCAAATTAGCCATGAAAAAAAAATAAAATTCATCTATGTGTTGATAAGCATTCCTGACTGACGAATCCAAAAAATTTTTGGTTCAAATCGACCTAGAAATGAGTTTTTCGTGTCATTTTCAATGTCTCTTCTTAACTATCGGCCCCCGAGAGTTAACGGTTATATAAATAGAAAAAACAGTGGGATTCCAAAGTTCTTGCGCATGCGCAGGGCGATACTATTTCCCGGTCTCTCCTCGTAAAATCCGGTCTCATCCGGTCTCATAATTCCCGGTTCATAACTTTTGGCCCCAGGCAACGGATTGTGTTGCTGATGTTTATAACACGATTTTGACAATCTTATTTGTTTTTATATGTAACAAAATGGTATCAAATATATAAACATTATGTCTTATTTTATGCAATTTGTTATAGGTATACACTATTTATGCAATTCGTGTTAAAGGTGTAGAGAAAGATGCGATGCAGTACAAATGCTCATGTTTTTTGCATAAAAGATTGAGGACGGCTAGAGTATGAAGTAACTTAGAATTGCACCTTTTAAATTATGTTATGTTATGTTATTGTTCTTCCTTTTATGTTTACACCCCCCCCCCCCGACATAAATTTTTTTAAGCATAAATGATTACAATTGAAAAATTCCATGTTTGCATATCCGACTCATATCTGATTTACATGTAGTCAAGCATTGTTATTTTTTGTATTACTATTATCAATAGTATACTTATAACTGAATTTAATATGAAAAAAACACACACTCAATGTGTTTGTTATTCATGACATTAATTTCAGTACATGTGCATATTTCATGTTTTTATCTTTGCCTAAATGTATTTTATGTTTTATTGATATAAAATTTGAAATAAATAGTGACATAATTATCATCAAATATCTAATGTTTTAATCAACTGTAATCTTTTGTAATCCTATTACCCCCCGCGGTCATTAACACCTTTTTGATCACGCCCGATAGCTACTATAAAACAGAGACCGGAGGAGACCGGGACCGGGAAATAGTATCGCCCCCAAGAGTAGTCGGAAAAACCGTAGACCTACTTTCTCTTTTGCCGTCTAAAAATAGCAACTTTCGGCAATTTTCAATTTGTTAAATCTAAGTTATTAAAGCGATTTTTTAAAAAATAATTGCGGTTCAGTCGGTCTGAAACAATGTGGAACTTATTAAAAACTTTTGAAATACGGTTACTTTTGCGGACTGTCGCTTTAACGATATGAAACTTTTCTAACGACCTGCATCACCAGTCGTTCGGTGTTTAAACGTGTACGTCTAAACGGATAAGCGGAATTGACGAATACGCGGTATCACTCCAGGTGATGCAGGTTCTGATGAATACTCGTTCACAATCAAAACTTTATGTCATCATATGTATGCCAACTAAAGCATATTTTCAAGCTCTCTATATTTAGTCGACGTATTGTTTACATGAAACAAGAATAACTTTCTCCGTAGTTGTGAAAGCAGCTACATATTTCTTGTTAGGATCAGCAGTACAAAACTTACAGTTACGGTTATTAGAGATGAATTCAAGTTTTTGACGTTGAGATAGAAAAATTCAACACAGGAAATTAAAATCAATAAAAAAACTTATATCGATTTTTTTCAAATATTTGATTAAATCGTTTTTTGTCAAAAGATCATACATGCACAAACATTTCACTACAAATGGTCATTTAGAAGCAAGTTAACAATATGATGAGACGTTGCCGTTTTACATCTAAAAGGCATGAAAAAATTACCTCGTTAAGTTAAAAATGTAAATAAAGACGTTTCACTTACTCAAAACATGGGGTTCATATATCAATACAATTTGTAAGTCAGTCATATTTGTATTTATTGCAAATCATATAATTGTTTTAGAGAAATAATGACCGGCTGTGCTATTTTTGTTTAATGACCAAATGCAAATAACACTGAATAATTTGATATGCTTTGTCTGGGACCCAAGTGCTTGCTTAAATTTATCTGTAATATTGTCTTTTATTGCCGAAGAAAATTTGTCATCGCGTCACTTATACAACCTTGTAATCGTTTAGTTCTCATGATTAATAGTTTATTTTCTTTTGTTAAAATAATCTGAAAAAAAATGTAAAAGTAAACTAATTTGCAGTATTATTCCACTATCATCACCTAAGTTTGAGAACATGCGTTTATTTGCATTAGCTCATAAACGGTAAATTATCGTTAGAAAAAACAACAACTTCCATCTGTTGCTAAAATGTCTTCATTTGCTTTAAATGCATTTTCTAGAAATAACTTCAGCAAATTACTGGTCAAATAGATACCGCCTGTCGTCTAGTGTCGTTTAGAACGTTTTCCTTTAAAACATAAGTGTTTACATTTATATTTTGTTGGTAAAGATAGATTATTGCTATACTTCATCTTCAAGTTCTTAGAAAGGCTACAAAAGGATGGCGAAGGAGCAGCGAGAAGTTTGGAATGGTACATATACTCGCGGATGTTGTTCGTTAAAACAACTAGTCGTTTATTCCAACTGGTTTATTTATCCGGTCTAGTTAAATCATAAATGATATAATTATTTAATGTTATTGAAATCCTTCCACAGAACACTGACCGTTCTTACTTCTTTTTGTTATACGTTTGAGCAGCCCGATTCATATTTTTTGTTCTGTGTTGAGGCATGCCTTATCAACTAATTCTGTACTAGCATGTGCTCTTATAAGGAATACTTTAATCCAAACAACTAACTTTTACATTAAAGAATGATGCAGTATCAAATTTAAAACTGTTTCTGTGCTGTGGCGGTAACCTGAATAGTTATTGTGTAAGTATTGTACTTCAATATGCGGTGGCACTGCCGAAGGAAGATACCTCGCCTTTCTATTAACAAAAAACCTAGTATTTGTTTACTAACTAAGCAACATGTCAATTCTATTTTCACTAAAGTGCAATTATCATTATTCCAATGCCTCAAACGTTCAGTTGAAATAGTTTTATTTTCTTTGACACGAAATGAACAACAATAATTGAAACAATTGTAGAAAACACGAAATATTTAACCTTATTCTATATTTTACTACCAAAATTGTCTGCATACTTTAAAGTACATTCTTGCATGTTTAACAAACTTGATATAACATGTCAGTCCTTTTAATTTACATATATTTTGCAAATTAAATCAGTTCCCAGCTACGGTGGCGTTCGCGACAATTTTTAAGCCAATGGCTTAATTAATTCCGATGAAGGTCTGATTATTATAAAGACACATTCGAATCTACAAAATTTATGCGGTTCGTTTAAAGCAATTTCTAGACCCTGATTCGGGCAATAAAGAAGAACAAATATGCAAATGAGGAAAAATCCGGGGAGGTTGAAAAAACCCCATCATAATTGTATATATATATATATACGTTTCATTTAAATCAAATAAAAGCAGACTTAAAAAGTGATACCTTTAATTTTGGACTTCCTTGTACATCTGCCTTTGAATTGATTATGAAATTTGGTTTTAAATATAATCCAGAGCTGCCTAGATATACAGGACAAACATAAATGTCGACTATTATTATGAATCATTGTATTCGTTGTTGCATTACAATATTTATATTTTAAAGGTAGCTGTTAATAATAACTCCTGTGTTCCCTTAAAGAACCTTGACATATATCATCATTATTTCTTCAATTATTTTGTTTTTATTGAGACGAAGACGCTCATTTTATGACATTTCATATCCTTACCTTTGGCAAGCTGAGAGAACGGAATAAGATTATGTCAAATAAGAATTCTGTTTAACGAATAGAAAGCTCAACATAACTTTTTCTTAAATTACATGCTGAATATGTGACAAAGGTTTTTTTTGTTTTTTTTTTTAAATCTACAACACTTACATGTAGAAATCTTGACTGATATATGAGGATCCTCAAGTATTCGGCCTCTGTTAACAGCTTGCAAATATAAAACCGCGATCCGGTTTTGCAGTGAACATTGAAATAGCATTTTTTGTTGTTGTTTTTTATTTAAATTTATATCATGCATGATAATATGTAATGCTTTTTAGTTGAAAACAAACGCGATTTTCTAAAGTAACATCGAAAATTTATGAATTATGGATTTTGGATGAGTTTTTTTTTAATTTAGTTATATGTGCTGATAAAGGAAATGACATTTCGCTTGGTATGAACCTAAACCACTTTAAATATTTTCAACATGACTTCTTCCATAAAGGTATTAAAAGTCTTACTATATGAAAGTCGTTTTATTCGTTCTTTCAAAAACACTTTCGTCATTCTGTGGTTTGCATATGATATTGGCGTGTGTTTTTTAATGTTATTTCCTTTCTGATATAACATTAACTATGCTTCCGGCATTACAGGAACATCTATGATTGGTAATTGTTGCCACCTAAAACAAAGCTTCACTGTCGACATTACTGACCGTTCCAAGGCGGTACCTAACAATCCTTGATAAACATAGATGTTTATATATAGTATGTATGCACTGTGCTGTTTGTGGAGTTTTGTGCTGTTCTTCCATCTTTCTTGTTTGTGATTTTATGTTCTATGTCTTTGGTGTTTACATAGTGCCATTAAACCGGGTTTATGTTTAAACATTTTGCTACTGAGCTTGTTTCTGTATCTTTTGGCATAAGTAATGCGATTCTCCAAGTCTACTTTAAAGGTGTATTCTTATCTATCAGTTTCCCGTCGCTGAAGTATGTTATTGTTTCGATTAACTCACTTTTTCCGCAGCCATACTATTTTTTAAACAGACGAGCCAATGGTTGCAAGACAGTCCAGTACACCTTTTACAAGTCTTATTTTGATTTTATGGAAATTATCAGCCAGCAAGAAACACAAACACAACTGATATAGAATAATTATCAATAAGATCGTTCTTCTTAGAAAAAATATAACCAACAAAGGTAAACGGTATTCACACATATATAAGAGGTTTCTACATGTAATTCGAATACATTTAACGAATAAATTTAAGTAAAGTAAAATGCTTCTTAAAGGACAAAATCAATGGCCAATTAAACTATTATCTGTTTGTCCACCATACAGATGACTCATACTAGGTTTTTACTTTTAAGCCTAGTCGTCGCTCCTTTTTTCATGAAAACATTTCAATAAATCAGTGGTTATGTCCCGCTCACGGTTGGTGTTTATCAAACAAAGCCCACATAATTTCCCGGTAGTCATGGTTAGCCGTAGATGTGTCTTCACCCCTCTTATGGTGCTAAATGAACGTTCCACACTAGCGTTCGAAACTGACATTGACAGTAAACTGTTAATTTCATGGATAGGTGATCAACACACGGTAAATGGATCTCCAGTGTGTTCCTAAGAATTACCTAGTGACCTAGTCTTTGACACCATGTAATCCATATTTACACACGGGCAAGGTTTTATGAAGGGGGATATTTTGACCAAGTTTGAACATCCGATCCGTAGCACTATACGGTTCAAGACAGAAACAAATGTGACGGACGGACAGAAGGACGGACGGACAACGTCAAAAACAATACCCTCCGAAACCTTCGACTTGTTGACAATTATTTAATCGGAAACTACTATTGTCTGACAAAAGATGAAAACGTAATTGTTAAAATATTATGTTTATGCATGTTCAACCGTTTCACCAACATTGATCATTTGTAAGTAATTTAACAATTTGATTATATATTGTCGTTTTAGTCTTGAGATATATCTATCGTGAATAAGGACCCTTTTCCTAACTGAAAACTAATTTGAAACTGGAGATAAATCTTTGCAGAAACATTTGTAGGTCAGTAATACAACTTTCACCACATTAGTATTTATTACAAATCTTACGACTGTCTGATAGAAATAATGACCGGCTGGGCTATTTTTGCTTTAATGACCAAATGCAAATGGTAACAATTAAAATATGATATGCTTTGTCTGGAACTCCAGAGGTTAGTCGCCTTTATCGATTACATTGGCAGGTATATCACCGCGGTTGTAAAGAGTTCTTTTTTGAGACACTGTTACACTGTTGTAATCACTTTGGTGAACTATCAGCCGATTCATTAACAGTTATTTTAGCTAAAAACAGGGGCGGTTCCAGAAATTGGCGTTAGAGCTGGCGGTACTTCGGGATGCAACTTTTGTCCCCTCACCAGTAACGGTAAATATATGGTTTAAATGTTTAAATGTGTAGGGGATTTGGGGATACTCCACCAAGAACGTGTTGGCTATTTTTCTTCATTTTCTATAATTGCATTTTCAGGAAAGTACATATTCAATTAAACGGTCAATTAGATAAAGCTTTATTTGTAACATGTTTTCTTGAAAAGGCATAAAGGAGCAGAGGGTCGCAACAAAGAGTTATTGATAAGGCTAGGTATACTCGCAGATGTTGTTTGTGAAAACGAACCGGAGCACCTCGGCCATTTCCATTTGAAAGAACCATGGATGGAAATGGACGGTTTACGATATCAGAATTATTTACATTTTACTTCACTGCAAGTAGATCGCATAGCAATTTCAAAATACCAGTTTAGCCGAAGGACTTTTATCTTAATGTGTATGATTTATGCAATAATACTCTTTACAAGGACTAAATTTGAACTTAAAATTGTTTTAAAAGTTACAAGGTAAAACACTACAACTTATTAATATCATAAATATTAGTTCACGCACTCGGCGGAGATGGCCGAGGTGTGCCGTTTGTGTGAACACGACCTTTTTATTCCATACCATTTAGTTAACGAATCCGGTCCATTATGAGTAATGGAAGTATTTGATGGATCTATGTTATGAAAATGCTACAACCGAACACTGACTTTGCTTTCGTATTCTTGTTCAACGACAAATAATTTCATTGAGCCTTTCCCCATTCCCCTGACACTGAATCAGCATCTGTTGTTTTAAAGAATAATCACAACCAAACAAGTAACTATTCTATTGAAAACGGATGCAATTTCTTTACTTGCACCTTGCGTAGGCGGATACCAAAATAGTTATTGCTTAAGTATTGAGTTTCAATATGTAATGGCAATAGCCAACATAGATTCTTGTTGTCTACCAATTCGTTTTCTTTGACACAATGTTTTATTAAATCAATAATATGAACAAACTAATTCGGAAACTGTAGACAACACGATATATACAGCTTGATATATATAAAGCACAACTGGACTGTAAAGTACATTTTTGTGGACAAACCGGAAGTAAATTTCCTAACCAATCATGACATATCCGTTTTTTTTAATTTTACATTTATATATATATTTTGCCAGTTAAGTCATTTAAGCCAAGCCGGCGTTCGCCACAATTTAAAAACCGCTGGCTGTATTCAAGGTTTAGTGATAAGTGAACGTCTTATGTATTCGTTTTATAATGTTTACATTTGTAACATTAAAACATTTTAGTTTTTAATATTGTATAAAGTCTCCACGTGGATATGTATATTATTTGTTATAATTAGTGATATAAACTGTATATCTGATCTACATTAATGAGACGTAAATAAACTACAACAGATTTATATATTCATAACATTTCTGATTGTTACAAAGCATCAAAGCAATATAAAACAAATAAGATAAATTGCAGTGCATTTTCAACGGAAATTTCTAGCCTGTAATCAAAATTAAAATGTATTCCTCGATATATATTTTCTAAGTATTCTCCATGATTATGTGACATAACATTTGTAAAATTTAAACAATCTGATAAGCGTTTTAAGTTATATCAAAATTGTTACTTCCATTTAAAATCTATTCAAACAGCGCCCCCTAAACACAAAGAACACTGTGACAGATTAGGTTGTTATAGCTTATGTTTTTCATTACTCAAAAACACATGTTTTATTTGAATGCTTTATTTTAAGCAGAATATATTTAGATACTGCCACGAGTGAACTAGCCAAATAATACAACAAATGGGGAGGATGGTAAATCACGAAACCATTATTTCGGATTATTTTGCGATAGCCTGCAAGATGAAAGGCATTGAAATATATGTTGAATTTTAAAACAAAGTTTGGATGTTTTTTTCTGCCATCTTATAAAAGTTATGATTACTAGCTACAGCCTTAAGTTTCAGATTCAACATTGCAGATGTTGATTGTTTTGCTTTACCTAAAACAAACTCATTCAGTGGAATATAAAGTATTTGTCATACGTACACTCAACTGTGCAAATAAAGCAGTTTATTAACTTTTGTATGATATGTTAACACACATTACAAACAATGTGGATAGAATTAGCCGAGAATCTTACAACAACCCAAATAACTAGCCATTTCTGACTAGCACATCATCTTAAGTAAAATATCTCAGCTGAAAAAATGCGGCCTGAAGAGGGTTTTTTGAGAAGCGGACACTTGTTCTGGCAGAGAGCTAGTTCAGTACACTTCTCTTAATAATCATTGTATAACGTTACATTCCCTGTTAGAATCTTGTAATTTATAAGAAGAATTTCCACAATAAGCTTGTTATTTATTAAGAATAAGACGTTCAGTGTACGATATCGTTGCCCTTAGCAAGCTGAGAGAACATAATAATAAGATTAGTACCACGTATCGTCTATTGACAGATTTACGACAGAAGAAAAGGCACACCAACAGAACTATGGTTCCAATTTATATAACATATTTTGTCAGGAAGAAACAGCATTGAGGGTTACTCTTTGGGAAAGTTAGGGAAAACTTTAAATAGTACTTAAAGCGATTGCTTCCATTGGCCATTTAAAATTCTATTTAAAAGTTGGTTGCAAGTACAGTCGAAGCTCGAAGGACCGGCGAATTAACCTCGAGCCTCGGGAATATCGAGCCAAGCGGGAATTCTTACCTTCAGTTTAAAGAAATAGGTCTTTCATATCCAGTTCGAGTCAACGAGGAAATCGAGCCAAGCGAGTTCGAGCCAACGGGGTTCGACTGCAATTTCTTTCGTATATTGAAAAAAGGACTGTCACCTGGGAACGTGTTCATCTTTTAAAAATGGTTTACGACTCTCTGTCTGCACATCCACAGTTTGATGGACGTTACAGGAACATAATTTTGCGATTGGTATCTGTAAACTCGTTGAAGCTTGATGGTGACATGCGATTATATCGGTTAGCGTTTCAAAGTTTTCACATTTTACTAAAGAAGGCTTGCAAAGTTTACATGGTCTGGATGCGCAAATTGATCTTAATATTTATGTTCGCCGAATTATTCTGTAGCATAAATAATCTCGCTTGAAAAAGCCGAGCACATGGCTGCCAAACGGTGTGGCATGACTTAACGATGAAGATCCATTCAAATTTGTCATAACAAGATAGTGATCTTAATTAAGTGTAAAGGACAAGTCCAGTTTAATGGTACTAAGAACAGGAACCAGCAATTAACTGAAGGGAAACATAAACAAAATGAATACGGAGTAAAGATGAATACCATCGTTCACCTAAAAATAAATCACCAATCGGCATTCACACCTATGTTTAGGTTTTTGCATAAATATATGCACTGTAATTCGAATATATTTCACTTTTTTTTTTAAAGGAACACTACAGATAGGAAAATTACCTGACTATGATTTTTTACACGATTGTATGCTGTTAAATTGGCGCTCGAAATAAATGAACTATTATCTTGTTAAAAATGTAAAAAAATGTTTTCCCTTTTTGTGACTATCGTGGAGTTTGTCGTTACTCATTTATACAAATCTAGGTATAACACGTTCTAATCCCATGCTCTTCATGTATAAAATACTACATCGGATGACATGTTAGTATTTCCGCATGCATGTAGATAAAGGAATTTGGATGGCTTAAAAATATCAAAAGAAACGTCCAAACACAGACATAGAAGTTGAAATAAAGAATGATTTTACATCAATGCAGTAATACGTCAAAAAACAAAACAACAGCCGTGCAATGGATGGATGGAGGTTTCTCTCAATAACCAAAAAAAAAAAAATGAAATTTAGTCGTTTTTGTTTACGGTTTTGTGTTGTGAAAATTTTCTAATACTGTCCGTGCTGGACTAAGCCAAAACGCCTGAGTTTGGAGGAATAGCAGAATGTTTGCAACGATGCTTGGTCGAACAATCCAACATCTTTAGTTTGTCAGTTTGATTTTTTGCCCAATTATGAATCCCTTTCGAAGTTAGTTATTACGTTGACAATCATTATACTAGTATATTAAAAAACTGCCTCTAGTTATATTGCGTACAAACGTCTGTTAAATCAGATTAATAAGTGCAATTTAACGATAAGCCCTACAGGGATAAGCAAACAAGTAAAATATTACGAAGACCTCTTGTCTGACATACACAAAGCGAGAGCTAAACACGTACAAAACAACCATTTCGAATATATTCAACTGATGATATGTGGCTTTCCTTAGGAAAATGAATAAAATCATAAATGTAATTGATCTATCATTTCAAGAATAGGAATTCCGGGAAATATTGTGTAAAAGCGTACAGTTTTGAAATATTAGGGTTAACGGTGCGTTAAAACACGGAGTTAATGAAAGAAGGGTATAATGAACGGAATTTAACTATAGAACGCTTCATCTTATGACCTTTATCATCAGTTCGATGTATAAACATGCATCCATCTGGACCACTACGCTGTAATGTCTAATATGCTTACTACAGATTTCCATGTGAAGCAGATCGTGACAATCACGTGTTTACATATAAAAGTAGTAGTGACATAGGATGTCAGAAAAACGTGCTTTTTAACTATATTCGATGTTTACCACCAATGATTCTTATTATGTTATCATATTTTCGCGAATAAAAGCTTATAGAATGATAATAATAATAATAATAATAATAATAATGATGATGATGATGATGATGATGATGATGATGATGATGATGATGATGATAATAATAATAATAATAATAATAATAATAATAATAATAATAATAATAATTTATTAAATGGGGATAAAGTCAAGTTTTATTAACAGTTTTTAACGTTTTTATAGAACAAAGTAAAAACAACATAATTTTTAAATAGATAGAAACATTCTTTCATTGATTGGCCTATATCCACTTCCGTATTGAATCTCACAAAAAAAATCAAAATCTTTTAATAACATTATTCTTCTCAGAATATGATACATGTTATACATGGGACCCATTACACCCAACCGATTCACCAACAATGGTTATTTGGGGCAATTTTACAAAAATGATTAGACGTTGTCATTATTAGTCTCAATTTTCTGGGAAATGTTAAGAAATGTTAATAACGACGTTTCACATGATTTAAACTGGGGATAAATTTTGCAGTTTAATTCCTAGGTCAGTCATATTTGTATTCATTACAAAGCTGTTAAACAGAAATAATGACCGGTTGCACTATTTTTGCTTTAATGACCGAATGCAAATGGTAACACTAAAATATATGATCAGTTTTTGTCCATATCTCAAGCGTTTGGCCACCCTCTTCGATAATATTGCCTTGTTTCGCGATTGGGAAAAAATTGTTTGATTGCGACACAAATACATTCATGTTCACATGATTCATAATCATTTCGTTTGTGATGAAAATAATCCGAAATAATGCCGGCTGATAACAACTAAACTAATTTGCAATGTTATTCCACTATCTTCACCCACGTTGCATTTACTTGACGGTATATTTTCGTTAGAATAAAAACTTTGATTTGTTGCTGGAAAGGTCAATTAGTTATTGGCTCTCGCTAAGTGAAATTTTTTTTTTTGAAAACAAGCGTTTACAATGATATTTCGTTGGTAAAAATTATAATTGCTATGAAAACTTTATCATTAAATCCTATGAATACTTCATCATTAAATCCTCAGAAATGCTTAAGAGCGAAGAAGCAGACACTTATTGATACTGGTACGGACAATAACGTACGTTTGAACATTTTTTGTCGTTAATTCCGATCTTCGAACCAAATGGTATAATTATTCGGTCTTGTTAAACTATGAGTGATAAACCTGTTAGTGTAAACTTATTTAATTTTACCACGATTGTGAAAAAAGCTATTGCAACTTATATTAATCACTCTCGTTGGCACGATGTTGCTCGAGATTGTGGTCTTGTGCTAGACCTGTTTTGTGTTTTTATGTTATAACGATGCTTCTACATAACACTGACATTGCTTACTTCATTTTTACGTTTTAGAAGCCCGATTCATATATTTTGTTAAGGCAAGCCCCATCCACTGATTCTGTACAAACATGTGCACTTATCTGAAATACCAAACAACTAACTTCTGTGTTGAAGAATAATGCATTATCAAAATAATAACCATGCTATGACCGTAACCCCATTGAAGGTACCTATAGCCTTCCAGTAAACACGAAGTCTTATGATATGTGTTAGCCTATTAAGCAATAAGTCAATTCTATACCCATTAATGTATCATGTTTAATATTACACTGCCTCAAAAGTCAAGCTGTTGTAGTTTCGTTAACTTTGACACGGTATTCTTAATTAAATAAAAGATCATAAAGAAAACAAGAAATCTTCATCACTTCGAAAATGTTTGCAGACCTTAAAGTACAAACTTGGATAATTGAAAAAACTGAATATGACATATCAGCCCTTTAATTTACATACATTTTGTAATTCAATTCAGTTTCCAGCTTAGGTTGCGTTCGCGAAGCAAATGGCTGTATTCATTCCGATATATGTTTGATTACTATAAAGACACATTCATGCGGTTCGTTTCAAGCAATTTCTAGACTCTGATTCAATAAAGTTGACAAATTATGCAAATCAACAAATGTCCGAGGAGGTTGAAAAAAAAACCCTCAAAATTGTATGTACGCTTCATTTATATCAAATCAAAGCAAAGTAAAAACGTGAAAAGCTTTAATTTTTGACTTCCGTGTACGTCTGACTTTAAATTGATTTCGAAGTTGACCCAGCGCTGCGTAAAATTATACGACAAATATTCTAGTGTTGACTATAATTATATATAATTTTATAAGTTGTTATATTTAATAGGTAAGTGTCCCAATATAAATCACTATTTTAATTAACAATAGCATAAGTAATGGCATCGTATTAACTTTTCTTTTCACAATGTATGGCTTTGTGACTACGTGCATGTACAAACATGTATTTACATACACGTTTATTCTTTAAAATATATCACGTTTACGAATTCTTGTTTCCAAGATAAACGCTTAGATTACTAAGCCGCAAAATTAAGTGTTGACTTATGCTTTTGTTATTCAAAAATGTAAAAAGAATATATCAATTTCCCATTCCATGTTTAATTTAATTAATTAATTTATTTATTTATGTGTCACGTGTCTTAAAGTGACTATTATAAGACAAGTTTAAGAACACACAGAGATTCTGGACTTGTTTGTGTCATTGTGCTAGATAAAATTATTTTGTATGAAGTTATTTAACAGTCAGTGATTGAACATTTTACGTGCGTAATTGAACTTTATTTTGTTCCACCGTCTTGTTTATAAGCCGAAAAACCTACATATGGTTTGTGCATGATAATAAATAATAAAGATCATAAACCTTTTGCTAATTGAATTTTTTTCACCTCATTTATTTATTTCGTCACCGAAATGATAAGACAATGGTACTTCAATTTAAAAAAATAAGTCATCATTAAAAAAATGTTGTTTTCTAGACAAAATCTAGGACCTTTTTGTTTACATGTTTTCTTGATTCGGCTTGGATAATAACTTAATACAGCTAACGCTCCGCTGAAAATGAACCAGAAATGCAAGATGAGGCACACAACTATGTTCCATCTCAGGCATTTTCGTTAACAACCATTATTTAATGCGAATCCTGTTTTAGCAGTGGACAGTTTTGTAGCGGAGAGTTAGTTAGGCGACATCGATCCTTGTAATCATTTATTTTCTTGCGTTCCTCAAAAGAACCGTATGATGCATAATCAGTTTCTCTTCAATAATCTTGTTTTTATTGAGACAGAAACATTCTAGTTATATCCTTGCCTTTGACAAACTGAGAGAACAGACTAAGATTGCTGTCTATCAATGCGTTTGTAAACATTCGGTCATTCCGAAAAGGAGCTCTGTTTATCGTCGTATAACATATTGAAGGCCGAATCAAAAGCAGACATCTTTTTTCTTGAATTACATCTTTTTGTAAAATAAAAAGCAGCCTTAGGGAAATATGATAACACAATATAGAACCCTGTACAACATTGAATGCTTTCTTAAGTGTTTTTTTTTGTTTTTTAGGATATCTTTAGAACCTTCCATAAAATGGCTTGGCCTCTGTTAACATTTCTCAAAAATAAAATAACGATTCAGTTGAATTTTAAGATGTTAACATGTTGACTGTCTGTGGAATTCGATGACTTTCTAGTTACTTAAATCTGGATAAAGTACGTTTTAATCTCATGGTGCTCATATTTTTGTACACATCGAATCACGTGTTTAACTTATTAACAACATCAAACATGTTGATCACGCAGTCTTCACTAAGTTATTTTCGATTGATGTTCTCCATGCGGAGCTATGTTGGCCTACCCTGTTAGAAAGACGCATTAATCACAAATTATGTCTCTTTTACAAAATGAAAAACGACCTTTCCCCAGAATATCTGTCATCCCTTGCACCTTCAGTCCACAGAATTATCCACCACGGAATGCATGTATCATAAAAAACGGTTATGTCACGCACAGATTCTTACTTTTCCTCTTTCTTACTTTTAACTAAACGTGCCTGGAATGAACTTCCACAGAATGTACGGGATTGCCGTTCAATTGCATCCTTTAAGTATGCATTTCGTAGTGGAATGCCAGTCTGCCCGCTTTACTACTATTACGGTAACCGCCAATTGCAAGTATTACACACTGTGTACTAGTTGAAGTGGTCTTAACTATCACCTTTTTATCAAATATGATCAACTCACCTTTTTGCGAGTGTGGTGAAATTGCAAGTAGTATTTAATACTATTTTATGCATTGTCCTTTATATACCGACTTTCGACAAACTTTCTTTCGTAATATGTCAATTATCACATAAATTAACATAAGTTTCATTTTCTTTGGCAATCCAACCCTTAACACCGAGATCAACTCAATAATATTTGATACTGTGCACAAATTCATACAAGACTCAAAACGTTTCTGGTCTTTACCTGCCTAGTAAAGTTTCCCAACTATCGTATGTGCCCAACTTCTATTCTTCCACACCCTCTTTATATATATCCTTTATAAAATAGCTTGTGTTTATTTTGTATCTAATTTATATCGTGTTTGAACTATCAAACCTATATATAAACACACAATTCTTATCTCTATTTTTTAGCATTTGTAACATTCTTTCTCGCATAAAACATATATTTTGTCTAATCGTCAATCATACGCCTTTTTCTGGTAAATGGATAATTTAATTTCTTCGGAGAAGATTTCTTTAAGCTATGATTTCGTTCCATTCTTTTTCAATATAATAGACAACATGTGTGTGTGTGTGTGTGCGTGCGTGCGTGCGTGCGTGTGAGTGTGCGTGTGCGTGTGTGTGTGTGTGTGTGTGCATATTCTGTGTAGGCTTTTTGTATATGTTGAATAAAGTATGTTTAAATCAACTGCCAAGCACAAAACAAGTGCCATACAACGTGCTTAATAACTTTAGCATTTGGATGACATTTTCTATTGATTTGCAGAATAAATTACTTCGAATGTAGGTTCTGTTTTGTGTTTATTTATTGGATAATAAAAGGTTATAATAATGTCCTGGCTTGTCATAACAATAACACCTAAATTTGGAGGAAACAGCTAAATATTTCAAATACTGCTTGGCCGAATAGTCCAAATTTCTTTAGTTTTCTCTTTATTCCAGACTGAATTCTGTATTGTCTTTATTTTTAATAATGTTTTCTTTATTTGTTCCCAGTTTTGGTACAATGACGCTTTTTATTATGAAACTCTATGCTCACACAGTCTTAAACATTTTTTTCTAAGGCAGGCTATGTGTGATGCTCACAGTTTCAAACAATGACTGCATCGTATCTTTGAAAAGTTGTTTTGCATAAGGTACTCTGAATTGTATTCCTTCGTCTGCAGATAGAGTTGGAGTCCCTAATCATTGAACTTCTTGGGGTTTACCTGGATCCCTAATCTTTGAAATTCGTTGTGTGTGTAAGTGCCGTGTGTTGACTGCTGCTTTGTTCACACCGATTTTCTTACACTATATACCTAATAATGAATTACATAATATTTCAGAAAACGTGGTGTATTTATTTTTTCATTAAACGATTTTTGAAAGAATTGAATTTCAGATTTGTGTTGACATTTAAGAAAACGAACTTAATCATTACTGCGATAGACTGATGCCGTACTGTCAGGAATGGAAATTCTCGGTTTTTGTTTTGTAAAAGCTAAGTGTAGTTTCCGAGAATAAAACGACGAACACTCTGCTGTAAAACATGAACTTAATGAAAAGACGCATATAATAAAAGGAATATCTCGATCTGCATCGCGTTTTGTTTTGTGTATAAAATGCATGATTCTCGACGTTATCGAATGAAAAGACGCAAAAGCTTTAATAAAAGTTTGCTTTGCTACATGAACAACCTTTTAGACACCAGTGCTTATTTAGAAGCAATTTAGCATAAGTTTTAACACTGTCGTTTTGCGTGTTATTCGGGTCTTTTATTTAAAGTTACACCCTTATTCAAAATCGATACATACACATGTAAAACAAACATAATTTTTGAGTGATACACCCTCAACTTCTTACTAAATAATGCATGTATGGAAACTATTAATTACTATTAACAATATTATAACCGTGTATTTAATAACTGAAAACGCAAAAATATTAAATGATTGGTCAATGCTAAAAAATTTACTGCCATCTACTATGGTCTCATAAGGTAGAAATACCGTGTTTCCTGAACATTTCTTTTCAATTAAACTCGGTATCCTTCATAAACATCATTGTTTTCGACATTTGTTCATCCTTTTTGTTATATTTAAACAATTGTATTAAATGTGTTAAATAATATTTGGGTATAATAGTGCATCTTTAATGTTTGACTGCTGTACTTCTTCCTGTAGATTTCATTTGGCATACATGTTTGTAATTTTCAATGGGGAATTGTCTATGGATACCGTTACGCTAATTCATGTTATATGCTATTTTAGAATTAACAAGTTCTTGACTACAAAATTTAAGTTGAATGAGAGTTTTTATCATTAATTCTTTTTTTTATCTTTAATTTTTAAATATAAAAGAAAAACAATCTTAATGATTGGAATGGTCAACAAAAGTACATAGCCTCAACCGATTCAGACAAGTCTATACCTTCAGGTCAAGGTTATCGAAACTGAACATACAAATGTTTCGGTCTCAGAACTCCAGGTAGGGAATTTTATCATGAATAGTGTAAAAACAAAACGCATGAACATAATACAATCGTCAATTTAAATACAAAGCATTCATAAATAGAAGCTGACCTTCACAATTTTATATATCATGTCGATATCAGTATGAATTTCAAAGTGTATGGCCTCAATACTCTTAGTAGTAAGGTTGGTCATGATTGTAGTTTTTTTATTATCAGTCAGTGTTGATATAAAGGTCATGGTCATTAAACATTAACTTGACAACAGCGTTACCTTAGTAATTCAACTCGTGAGTACGCTTATGTGAACAAAAATAAACATATATTAATATTTATTCGAACCAATTCATCCGCGCCTTTGATGCCCTGCATCAACATTTGTCTTATTGTGTTATGGATCTTTATGCCGAGTGAGACCATGATGCGATATAATTTATTTAAAAATGATAAAACAGCTTTGTGATAAACTGAGTGTTATATAGAAAAATACCTTCAAACTTTACAATTTGACGTTCAGGTAATGAGTGGTTAGAGGAAAATAGAAAGTTAGTCCGGTGCGGTGAAGATATAAATATCGACCATTGAAATTGTAAATTAAATATTTAAAACCTGTTCAAAACATCACCCTATACAGAACATTATAGTTGCATGAAAATTACATGGACTGAACGAATGACAATTTCATGGACAGCACAAGTGACAAAACAAAACGGACTTTTGGGGTGGAGTTGACCTGTCTTCATATAGAACACTGTACAACATTGAATGCTTTCTTAAGTGGTTTTATATTTTTAGAGTATCTATAAAACCTTCCTTAAAATGGCTTGGCCTATGTTAACATTTCTCAAAAATAAAATAACGATTCAGTTGAATTTTAAGATGTTAACATGATGACTGTCTGTGGAATTTGATGACTTTCTAGTTACTTAAATCTGGATAAAGTACGTTTCAATCTGATAATGCTCATATTTTTACACATCGAATGACGTGTTAAACTAAATAACAATATAAAACATGTTGATCACGAAGTTAATTTCGATTGATGCTTTCCATGCGGAGCTATGTTGGCCTTTTACCCTGTCAGAAACAAACATTAATCACAAATTATGTCTCTTTTACAAAATGAAAAACGGCTTTTCCCCAGAATATCTGTCATGCCTTGCACCTTTAAATGTCAGTTCACAGAATTTTCCACCACGGAATGCATCTATCATAAAAACGGTTATGTCACGCACTGCCTCTTCCTTTTCCTCTTTCTTACTTTCAAGTATACGTGCCTGGAATGAACTTCCACAGAATATACGGGATTGCCGTTCAAATGCATCTTTTAAGTATGCATTTCGTAGTGGATTGCTAGTCTGTCCGATTTACTATTATTACGGTAACCGCCAATTGCAAGTATTTCACACTCGACTGCGTACTAGTTGAAGTGGTCTCAACTATCACCTTTCTTGTAAGCATATTATCAACTCTCCTCTTTGCGAGTGTTGTGTAGTTGAAAGCAGTCTTCAATAGTGTATGCATTGTCCTTTATATACCGACTCTCTACAAACTTTTATTTGTAATACGTCAATTATCACAGAAATTTACATTATTTTGTATATATTATAAATGGTGTTTAACCTATATCTAAACACACATTCCTTAGTACTATTTTTTAGCATTAGTAGCATTCTTTCTCGTAAAAAATTTATATCATCAAATCGTCAATCATACGCATTTTTCTGGTAATTGAGTAATTTAACTCCTACGAAAAAGAACTCTATAAGCTTTGCTTTCGTTCCAATCCATTTCAATATTATAAATAACTTGTGTGTGTGCATATTCTGTGTAGCTTGTTTGTATATGTTGAATATTTTTTTTTTAAATCAACTGCCAAGCACAAGTGCCATACAACGTGCTAAATAAATTTAGGATTTGGATGACATTTTCTATTGATTTGTAGAATAAATTACTTCGAACTTAGGTTCTGTTTTGTGATTTTTTATTGGATGATAAAAGGTTCATAATAATAACACCTAAATTGGAGTAAACAGCTAAATATTTCCAATAATGCTTCGCTGAATAATCCAATTTCTCTGGTTTTCTCTTTATTTCAAACTGAATTATGTATCATTTAAATTGCAACAAGCTTTAAGTAGTATTTTTCGGTTCCTTGTAAGCACAGTATCGTGTGTTGACTGCTGCTTTCCTACACACCGATGTTTATTTACGTCATTACACTATTTACTTAAGATTCACGCTTTATTTAGATCATGGGTTATTACAACCATGTGATCAGAATAATAACACTTTAACAAACAATTAATTAAACATATATATATAAACAAAGTAGACATATATTACATACATTTTTCTATAATAGGAAATACTAAGACAAATAGGTCGTATTGTTTTAAAGGAGAATGACTATTTGGCATTAGATAAAAGGGACTTACAAAATATAAGTTCTTTTTTGCTTTTATGTTCATTAATTGATCTAACTTAGTACAATTAGAGTTACGATAAAAGTACAATTTAATATTTTTCTTTCTATCGTCTGAAAAATGTTGACATTCAAACAAGTAATGAACTTCATCACCTAAACGATTAATACTAAACAAATGACATGTTCTACGAAATATCCCAACATTTTGACCACGCCCTACTTCAATAGGAAATTTGTGATTCATAATTCTAAATTTAAGCAAATACAATGAAAGATTCTTCGGTAGTATATCAATATAGCTTTCAAACCCAAATTCTTTTTTGTATACTTAATACATTTTAAGAATCAATTAAATCATTTTCAGGAAACGTGCTGTATTTACTTATTTAATGAACAACTTGATTGATTGAATTTCAGATTTGTGTTGATATTTAAGAAAATGAACTTAATCATTAATGCGAAAGATTGATGCCGTCATTTCAGTAATGGAAATTCTCGGATTTTTTTTGTGTAAAAGCTAAGTGCAGTTTCCATGAATAAAACGACGAACAGTGCTGTTAAACATGAATTAAATGAAAATAAAAGGGATATCTTGAGATGCGTCGCGTTTTGTTTTGTGTATAAAATGCATTTTTCTCGATGTTAACGAATGAAAAGACGCAAGAGCTATTGTAAAAGTTTATATTTTTTTGCTACATGAACAACCTTTTAGACACCAACACTAATTTAAAAGCAATTTAACATACGTTTTAACACCATCGTTTTGCGTGTTATTCGGGCCCTTATCTTTTTTCTCGAAACAAAGTTTTTATTTATTGTTTGACTGCTGTACTTCTCCCTGTAGATATATTAAAGAAAAGAAATATATTTATGATGGGAGTACATTACCTCAACTGATTCTGACAAGTCTATGTCAACAGGTCAAGCTCACCGTAACTGAACATACGAATGTTTCGGTCTCAGGGCTCCAGGGATGTTCATCATGATTAGTATCAAAACAAAACGGTTGCACATAGTACCGTCGTCAATTGAAATGCAAAGTCTTCACTATTAGAAGATTACCTTAACATTATATATATCATGTCGATATCAGTATGAATTAACATAGTCGTGTTTTGAGATCGTATGGCCTCAGTACTTTTAGTAGAAAGGTCGGCCATGAATTGTAGTTTTTTTTAATATTTTTAGTCAATATTGATAGAATAATCAATCATGGTTACTAAGTATCAACTTTACAAAAGCGTTACCTTAGTAATTAAATTTGTTAGTACGCAAGCGTGTGGACAACATTAAGTATATATGATAATTCAATAAATCAATAAAATTCATCCGCGTCTCTGATGCCTTGCACCAACAGTCATTTTGTTGTATAATTGACGTTCATGCCGAATGAGACCATAAAAAATCACACTTATCTCACAATTTGTATATTTTCCGTCTTACGGAGACTCAGTCCGGATGCCTTCAATTTAAATCTAAATTATCCTATGGTGTGTTTGTGGTGTTTACACGTTTGTGTCAGTCGTTTAATGTTGTTTGGGCCCTAACTTTGTTCCTGTACGTAATTGAGGCTTTACGAATGTAGTTTGCATTGTATAAGTGAGTCTCAATTCAAATATGAAGCTACTGGGATTAGGAATCGACTTTCTGTAAGAATTGTTAAAAACGGTGTTTCACATATTTTAGACCAGCGATAAATATTTGCATTAACATTTACTGTTAATATGCAGATTCGCCATATTTGTATTTATTGCACATTGTATGACTTCATCTAAATTACTTAGTATATCGATTATATAGTGTTCTGATCTTGCAATAGTTTCAACAGAACTTAAGACGTACGGAGGTAACTCCACTCCATTGTTTTCAATTGAAAAAAAATGAAAGCAAAATATTCGTCTGCCTTATCAGTACACAAATAATAATTGCAATCTAGTTGTAAATGTGGTATATGTTCACAGCCCTTGTTTTTCTTTTTTTAGTTATTTATTATTATTATTTTATATAGTTTTCCAGTATTTTCTCGAACTAGACATAACATTTAAAGAATTATCTTAATTTCCATAAAATGAGTATTTTCCATTATTTATCAAGTTGTTAACCTTATTTCGAAGTGATCTTACCCTACTTCCCTCTTATTACAATTATTTCTTTTCAATTAAAATTTGATATATACTTAAGTGCGAAAATTGTCACTTATGTTCATTGGTGCTTTTAACATACCGCTGTCTTGAACATATATATTGTTAGATATTATAATCGAATCAAGAAATGTTTGTTAGATATTATAATTGGATAAGGTGATCTTTGTGTGCAATGAGTAACTCTTGTTGGTTGCCTTATAATATTGTTGAGATCGAATGCCATCATTGCTATGGTGAATTTCTGACTTTCTATTCAAGAGATTTTCATTCAAATCTCTTACTATGACTATTCTTAAGGAAAATTAAAGGCTCTTTTAGGCTGGTTTCAAATATGTCCAAAACTTACATTGTAGTATGAGGACGCATATAGAATGTATATGATAAATATTTGTTAACACCATCATTCAATACTATCCAAATTGTTGATTCTGAAGGAAAATTCTCAACCTCAGGGATGCGTTTAAATACTAAACTATTGGCGTGTACTAAAATCCCACAGATAAATAATTATTTACATCTTTGCGATAAACTATGTAAAGTTTATCTAGTTATACAATTGAATCTTAAACTTTGTCTAAAGGTTTCAGTAAAGCATAATATATCAAAGTCTGATATTTGTTCGTTTATGTATAATAGTAATTTATTAATATGAGAGATTATTAGCTAAGTGTACTATTTTTAAGTAATCGGATTCCGTTCAACGTCAACAAGATCAACAATACGAACAAATCTATTCTTTAAGGTGAGGATAAAATCTAAGACAATAGCACTTAGTAGTGACTTAATGTAGGTGTTTGACATAGCTGCTCCATTTCTTTTAGTACCAACCGATATATGTTCGCTGTTGGTCGTGCTCAATACCCATATTTTACATGGTTTTATTCAGAAAAATAAGATATAGGTAATATGTATAGAAATAGAAATGGAAAGCAATGTGTCAGACATAGGAAAAGAAATAGCAAATATACATAAATCAATAAAGAAACGAATTGTTCTAAAAACAGTCATCAATATAGATCTACTGGGTTTGGGGGGAAAAGGTTGCATTAATATAAATAAATAATGATTAAAAGACCAAGGTATTTTGATGAATTTGTAATAAGTTCATCTGCATAATTAACAAGATATCGTCACAAACAATTTTGGAACAAATATTGAGCATAATGACACTTATAAAATGGCTAACATACGTTATAATTTTAAGTTATATGTCCCATGATATTTAACAATACAAAGCAATATCATAATAAGTAAAATATTTAGTAAGAACTGTATAGAGGTAAAATTTATGTAACTACTTTTTATGTAAACATATAATTATCATGTGTGGGTTTAACTAGGCCTTTGAAAGTTGTTGAATATTTACTTTACAAAGAGGTTAAATGTTTATACCCTGGGTGTACCCCAACTGTTCTTACTTATTGATTGAAGTAAAATTATCGTGTAAATCGCTTTTGACCATTTTTGTAAGGTAGCTAATGTTTTAACAAATAAATTGATATATATCACATGTGTAGTTTGGCTAATATAAAACATGTATCTTAGGTTCATTTTAATATCGGAATACATTCATGAAATGCATCTTAATGTGTATATGTGTATATAAGTAATAATAAACAGTATTATGTGTATGTACATTAATAGTGAACAGGCAAAACAGTGTTGGATTATTTACAGAAATGTTAACAACAAGAGTGATATAACAAATTGTGAGGTATTTTATTACTTAATCTGTTAACCAAAGAAGAGATGAAAATGTGGGCCAAATTGCTAAGACAGTTGTTCGCTGATAACATTTAGTGAAGGATATATACAACTAAATGGACTTTTTCTCGCAAGGTAATTTGTCACTATTTAGTTTAGCTCGACAATTCGAAGAATTAGGAGTGCTAAATTACTCACCCTGGCGTCGACGTCGGCGTCACATATATTGGTTATGGTTTGAATGTAAACACCATTATTTCAGCAAATGCATCATATATTGCATTGAAACTTTAGATATGTGTTCCCAACTATCCAAACTACTTAATTAATGAAGTTAGAAAACATTGTTTTAAATATATGCAAATAATGGGCCTTTATTATTTGACTCAGATATTCTTGTTTATGTCTCGCATCAAAGCATACATAGGTTTGCATACAGCAACTTCTTGATGTATTGCATTGAGACTTTATACAACGGTACTCAACCATCCAACTTACTAGAATAACTAAGTAACATAACTCTATTTTGCATATGAGGTAAATTATGGCCCTCTATCATTCGACCTTCAGAGGTTTTAGATGCTTTAATAAGCAGATAACTATGACATTAACACATGGTTGCACCATATCTTTTCAGTTCATATTCAATTCATGTTGTACGAGTGTATATGATTGACTTATACAAAATAATTATAAGTATGTTTCGAAAATGACACCCCAAACTAACTGCACATCCTGATCCATTCGGCATAAGGGAAGGTTGTCTGCCATGGGTTGTCCATATCAGCTGTTTGATCTTCGCTAAGCAGTTGTACTTGTCTTGAACAAGAATATCAGGACAATCTACAGTTCTCATGTAAAATATCCTTCCATCGTTGGTCCAGAAGAAGTGGACTTTGTTGCTTCAAAAGTCAAAATTGCTGTGACAGACTGTCTATATTCTGAGTGAGGTCCTCAGCGATATACACTTTGTATTTATCAGCGTTATAGTATTTACGCTGAGAAGTTCGTGTGTAGACTCTCCTTCTTGTTTTCCAAGAATTGAATTTGCATACGAGAGTTACAAAATATGAATGTCTTTTGCCAGATGAATGAACTATTTCGATCACTATCATTTGATGTAACTGGATGATTGATTTTTCAGTTATTTTATACCAAATATTCATGGTCATTTTGTGAAATTCTGTGAAATTTCAGTTGAGATCTTTTAGTACAATATTTCGAATTTATCAATTTCGCTCTCTGTTTAATCAATTTTCGGTCATCGGTTTAGTTGAGTTGCAGCATTAGATATGTATTTTCCTTCTCCAGATCATTTGATTTGATTTTTGAGAGTCAGTTTTGGACCTTATGTCTTTTATTATGGATGTTTGTTTTTTAAATAAGTCTGTTAATGGTTTAAGTGTTGTGGACAAGAAATCTTTTCAATGTCGGACCCAATTTACAACTATAGTTTGTAATGCTTTGTCCTTACAGAGCGCTTTCAACACAATTTCTGAAACATTAACACCAATGCCCTGACCGTTGAATTTGTACAACCTATTTTAATCAGAAATTTAGGATTCTCTTTTTATTTGGTTGTGCGAATTTAAATGTCCACCACGCGAACTGAAGAAATTGTTGTCTAAATGGTATTTTGGTTCTTTTGAAGCCATTTTTGGACACTAACAAAAAAGTTATAAAAAAGCCGCCAAATGTGAACGATGTTTTCAACGTTTAGTTTATGGATTTGTAACTTTTTGTAAGTTTTAACTAGATAGTTTAGTGGATGCAGATATTCCACATGTATACATTATCTAGACTAATTGTTTATATTCGTGTCACATCATGCGCGAAATAAGAACGATATTTTCAACGTTCAGTTTATAGATTTGTTTGCAGAATTTTAACTAGATATAGTTTAGTGGATGAAGATATTCCACATGTATATATTTCTAGACCAAATGTTTACATTCGTGTCATATCATAGAGGCACTTACTCTTTCCCGTCCGCCCAAAAATTACGCCCAAGGAGCCATTTTACATCGATTGCCGTTTAAATGATGAAATGCAAAATATCACACTAACGAATATGAAATGTTTTTGTCTGAAAATCGTGGGCTTGGTCATTATCAATGGATTGATATTATTGTCATGTTAACTAATATAATAGGATTTTGAACAGTTTTTTTTTCATGCGACACCGATGCTATCTTGTAATCGTTCAGGAGAACTATCAACTAATTCTGAAAATTAGCACAAAAGGATTTACTTTATGATGATCGTCTTTTACCTCATATGAAATAATGCAAGCCGATAGCATGTGAATTTAAGTGCAATTTAAATTCTCTCTCATCACCCAAGTTTAAGAACGTGCATTAAGGAGGCGGTCTGTTATCACTAGCATAAAATAGTTTATTTGTTTGCTGATAATATATTCATTTGCTATAATTGCATGTTCCAGGAAGAACGGTCAATTGAATATAAGTGTTTACATTGATATTTCTTTCGTATTCAAGATAATTGTTTTGGAAACTTTATCTTGAAATTATAAGGAAGGCAACAAAAGGTTGGCGAAGAAGCCGATAAAATTGTTGGGATAATGGCGGATGTTGAAAACAACTTGTCGTTGAGTGCGATTTTCGTGCCAATAAGTTTAATTATCCGGTCTATTGAAACTATTAATGAGGGAACTATTTAATATAATTTTATAAAGGTGCTTTTACAGAACACTGATCTTCCTTACTTATTATTTTAGCACATTTGGGTAGATTTATAGTTTTGTTTAGCCATGCCTCATCATCTGAGCTGAATCAGACCATGCTGTTCTAAGAAAAAAATACAACCAAAACATTAAGTATTGTATTAAAGGGTGATGCAAAATCGAAGCAATAATGCTACGACGCTGCCCAAGGAAAATCCACGTTTTCTTCTCCTTCTTTTTGCTAACTAAGTAACTTGTCAATTTCATTTGCAGATTCATTATTGTGTTCGTTTTTCCACTGCCAAACGTTTGTGTTCTGATTTGTTAAGGTGTTAATCATTGTCAAGACGTTCCTTAATACATCGTTTTAAAAAAAAAGAAATACATGCAACAATTTTAGTAGGACAATTGTCTCGCAGACTCTAATGTGCATTTCTGTAAAAAAGCCACCTTTTTTACAAACGAATCAGTCCTTTCTTATGCACTTATTAGTTCGCCAATGGAATCTTTTTGAGCTAAGGCGGCGTTTGCGGCAATTTAGAAGCAACTGGCTGTATTCATTGATTACACAAATGGAGCGGTTCGTATGAAGGAATGTTTGGATTCATTGATTCGTTCATTAAAATCGACAAATGTGCAAATCAGAAAACGTCGGGGGAAATAACCCCTCATTGTACTTACACATGAGTGGAATCAGATCATGAGTATGAATAAATCTCTAAATGTAGGACTTCCGTGTACTGTTGAATTTAAAATATTTTCGAAATTCGGTAAAAGTTTACCCAGTTATGTTCAAGTTTAATTATTAGCGAGTATAATAAAATTATATACATTGTTAGTAGTTGCATTACAGTTTTACTATTTTAGGTAACTATTCAAAATGTTACCACACTTTGTTTTAAATTACTTCATTATATAAATTATCATGATATCGTCACCTTAGTGCAATAACTCAATGTCTGCTTCTGTTTCTATATGCAGTTATCGAGAAATTGCACTAAGTTGACGTTATGGAGCTTTCTGTTTACAACTAATAGTTTTGTAACTATACACAATGAATCCTGTTAGTATGCATAAAGATCAAAGCCAAACAAATCCCAAACAAGAGACAAAAGCAACAAGAAAAAACAAAAAGAAACATTAAACAAATATACAAATATCAGAATTGATAAATGTTGGAGTAACCTACTTGCCCTGGTCAGTGAAAACTAATCAACACTTCACCAGCATGTATTAATAAGTATAATTACTTATCATACATATATCTACTTGTTTAAAGCCTAGTGTTCCAGATAAAAACTAAATGCTAAGCGGCAGAAAAAAGTACGTATACGAAATGGTATGTTTTTCAATGCGGATTCATTTCATTAAGTTTGGATAATAAATAAATACCGCTAACGTTCCGTGTGAAAAATAAACGCCAGATGAAGCATACATGTGTATGGTGTGAACTGTGAACCGTCGTGTGCTTTTTTGTATGGAAGTATAATCTAGTTTGGATTTTCTTTAGCCAATGGACAGCTTCTCTGCGGCTATCTAGGCGACACTGATCCATGTTATAAAGGTATCACCTTGCATTTGTTAAAAGAACCTTGTAATTCGTTATTATTTTTACTCCACGATATTTCTTTTATTGGGACGAATACGTTCAGTGTTCGACTAGTAATGTCCTTAAGCAAACTGAGAGAACAGATTAAGATTGCGGTCTTGTCATCGTTTTGGAATATTGGAATCCCGTTTACCGTCCATTTTGATGTTTGTTGTTGCTGCTGTTCTTGTTTAAATTGCGTTAAGGTTTACATCTTTGCAAAATTCTGTAACCGGAATTGTAAATATAGTTTAGGAATTATGAACAAGTACTGAGGTGTTTCTAAAATATTCGTTCTCATTGAGTTGTTTCTTGATTTTAAGGAGAGCTTTTGATAGGTATGTAAAGAGTGATTTGGTTTGGATTTAAATTTGTAGCAAAATGACCCGTTGTTCCGCAATTTATTGATCGAGCAGCACACTTAGATACAAAGTTACATTCAAGCAAATTTATATTTCTCATTAGCGGCACATAATTATTGATTAAACAAAGGAAAATTAAGTATTATAAGCATCATTGAGGTTTTTACTGATTACAACTAATAGGACTGTTTGATTTTAATATACACCGTTACTTTACGAGTGCGATACTCACTGCGATTGTCATGTTGAAAACTTGACAATGAGAAAACAGTTGCGCCTTAAAATGTGTTGTATTCATATCATAGGTTTGTTCCATTCAGTGGTAATGTAATAAAATTATGATATTGGCTTACATTGCCATATATACATTGTTTGGTTCTTATTGCAAGTTTGCGTAGTTTTGTTTTCATATATAGTTTCATTTGTCAAATGTCAATATGGGACCTGACTTTTTCAATGAAAACTTAAAACTAAACTTATTATTCGCAGCGATCTCCCTTGCAAGTATAACCACGAACGAAAAATAGCTGGATTTCATCTTCTCACTTTAAAAAAATATGTGAATTGATTACATTGCCGTTTTGTTTTGTTGTGTTTAATACATAAATACTATATAATTTAAACTATTCCTGATATATATAAACAAATATTCATATATTTATAGAGTTATCACTGTCACGTGATTGTTATCCAACGTAAAAATCCGTGCATGCAGAGTTTGCGTATTGTTTGAGAGTAAGCTCATTAGTGTTTTTAGTATAGCACCATCGAAAGGTTATTCGTGAATATCTAACATAATCTTTGACTTATCACCCAACAAGCTGGATTAGTCTTGTTTCAGGTACTTAGAGTGTAATACTACAACAAGTAATTTGAGGGAAACATAAACAAGACTCATTCAGGATTAAAGATCAGTAATACGTTCGTTCTTTCGATGTAAATTTTTGGATTACTGTTAAAAACACTTTGTCCCTCGCTTACTTTAAGGTTTCTACAACGAGGATATTACACCTTCTTGGTCATTCAACAAGGATTTTACATAACGAGCTTAATACAAACACGCCGCAGTACTATCAACGCTATCAACATTGATAGTGAAGTGTTGTTCATGAATGCAAAGTCATTATGAGAAAATGTGTTTTACTGACCGTTCCAAGGCGGTACATTACAATCCTTGATAAACACACCTATTTTTATATATGAATAGAAAATTGAAGAATTCCTATTTTAAAACGTGATTATGGCAATACTAGAAGGGCAATTGACGCCTGAAAATTTGATGACTTTCAACCATTGACGTTATAACTTTATTCGGGATTGTTAGGATAAGAGTGAGGTTGTGCACATAAACTGGTTTAAACCCCTAGTAAATTTACATTTTACTGACCGTTCCAAGGCGGTACTTAACAATCCTTGATAAACATACCTAGTTTATATATATATATATATATATATATATATATATATATATATATATATATATATATATATAGTATGTATGCACTGTGCTGTTTGTGGAGTTTTGTGCTATTTGTCCATGTTTCTTGTTTGTGATTTTATGTTCTATGTCTTTGGCGTTTGCCCAGTGCCATTAAACCGGGTTTATGTTAAAAGTTTTTGCTACTGAGCTTGTTTCTGTAGCTTTTCGCATAAATATTGAACTAAAAGGATTTATTCTAAAAGAGCTTTATCGGTATGAAAAGAAAAAGTAATATTCTAACATTTCCTACTTCAAACTTCATTTTTAGTTTGAAATATGTGATATATACATTAGTTCCTTGATTTTGTTTTACAAAAGACTTTAACATTTTCCATCCCCTTGTGACCTTCTTTACATTAAATGAAATGGAATTTTTCATCATTTATTTAAATTAAATCGGAATTACGTTTCAACTATTTTTTTCTAGAAATCTGATATGGAATAAAACGTTTATTTTTTCAATTATTTTAGTCTTTCATTATTTATTTCTTTAATATTAAGATTTTGTTTATCGTGTTATCATCTCTCAGGATACCCCCTTATCAAAGTATACGTCAATCGCATTCATCGCCCCATTTTTTGACACTGGGTAATCTGGATTACAACTCATTTTTTCTAGGAATATGATATGGAATAAAAAGTTGTTTTTTTTTATTCTTTTAGGATTTGCATTACTTTAATGTTTTGACACTACGGGGATTTAAATCTATAAATTTTAAATGAGTATCAAGGTTTTTAATTTATATATAAAACATCTTATCCAGACAGAATCATTTATCAACTTTATAATGTCGTTTTGGTTAATGGATATTGTGAAAATAGAAAAATAGAAAAGTCGTTTAATGTTTTATTGAATAAATGTACTAATCCTTGTTTTGAACTTTGCAAGGAGGAGGGGTTTAATAAAAAACACACATTTGATTTTAATGGATAGGATGATACATTTTACGCATTTTTCCCATATTTGTTGATTTCAGGTTGTATTTAATTTTACGATTGAAACTTTATTTTACTATGATCACAAGTGAAATAAAATACGATCTTACATAGTAAAAAACAACTTTTTTGTTTGTGTTCTTTGTAATCGGCGTTGACCTTGTGCCATAAAACGGGATTTATATTTAAACTTTCGACTACTGGACTTGTTTCTGTTGTTTTTCATATAAATAATTTTCTGCATATTTTCAGACATATATTTCTTTCCAAATACTCCTATTTTGTAATAAGCCTATGATACCCGGCTTCCTGTGGTACGCCCCATATATTTGTTCACAGATGTTGTAGACTGTCGTTCCTATGGCCGGCTTGTGGAGAAAAACTTTTTCAATTTGTTTTGCAAATTCAAAAGTGTATTGATTACTAAATTTTTCAGTGCAGACATTTTATAAGTATTATCAATGCCCCCTATGTTATAAAAAAGAAGAAATAATGCACGTTCATTTCACATTGAACAGGGCATCAATACATTGGACAAAATGCACTGTTAACCGTTTACTGAATAAATATATAAAAGCCGAAAGTGCGAGGGAAAACAAATGGCGACTATCATTGGATTAAAAACATGTTTTTAAGTTTCAGAGTTTGTTTTATGATATATAGGTATTTAATCCCCCCCCCCCATTATCAGATAACAGATTCACTTGAAGGCGGGTCGTTTTCCAGATGAAGTGAGGAACCGCTCTTCGTTGTTGACATTTGACGTGTGGTCAGGCATTTCAGCCGAGCATTTCAGTTTATTTATCAGACGACAACTTTTGTGATAATTTTCCGTGAAGTTCGTTTTACAAATTCAGTTAATGAATATATTAAATATAGTGTTCAACAACGAATCTATGTTAGAGCAATTTTTTTTTGCCTGTAATTTAATTTATTTTATTTATGAAAGGAAATGTTCGAGCTATCAGCTTCAAGGAAATTATTGATAAAGAGAATGACGATTTCCCTAATAAACGGTTATGTTTATTTTCATCTTTCTTATATCAAACTATTATGACATAATTAACTGTAACCGATTTTGATCATATTATAACCACTGTTTTTTTTTAAAGCAATTCTTTAAATTGATATTTTCACTCCTTAGTTTGTAGTTAAAATATAAATTATTTTCACTGTTATTGTTTCACTAATAAAATTCCATTTTTCATCAAAAATCATGAAGGTAAAATTGTTATTTACGTTAGTTCATTGAAAATATTTTCACAAGACCCAAACACTTTCCATCATCTAGTGAACTTCCTTAATTGTATTAAATCTGGTCGTTGTAGGTTTCAACCCCGTTTTTTTCTAGGGACCTGAAATGGAATAAAACTGTTAGGCGTTTTACTATTATAAACAGGCTTTACATTTCATTAATATAAAGACTCTGTTTATCGTTGTTAAAAGTGAAAATTGTTTTTCAAATGCATATTGTCTATTAAAAGTATATTAGTCTCGAAGCATCGTGTAACTGGGTTTGATTCACGAGAACTCCTTCCCATTTTGACAGAACGGATATTTAATTCTATAAATTTTAAATGATTATCAGATTTATTAAATATATTTTATCTAGTCAGAACCATTTATCATCTCGATAATGAATTTAGATTTTTGGAAAAAAGGAAATTCGTTTCATGGCTTATTGATAAAGAACTTTTAATTTTACAGTTAGGTTGATGCATGTCACGTGTGTTTCTAATTAATCAAACAGTTGTATGCTAAATTGCTTGTAAAACCCAAGAATTAAACATTTAATTTAAAAGATGGACTACACTACAAATGAATAACCAAAACTGTGTATTTGAACAAAATGGATAAAACTCTTATTGTTTTGAAAATTCCGTGTGTCCCATAATACAAAAAGCTCGCCGCTAAAACATGTTTTACATGTAGTAGGGACAAGAAGCTATGTTATGGGACAAAAAGGGACACGCGTAGTAACAAAACAATCCACTTGCATAGGTTGAATTAAATGATACGACCAGTCTGGCAGTCAAAACTGTAACCTTGAAGGGTCAGACTGGTCTAGTGTTATAGGTGTCCACCTCTCATTCAGGAAATTGTGGATGCGATCCACACCAGTTTTTCCTTCTTGTCATTTCTCAAGGACAAATTTCAGTACTGATTTCTGCCCAGTAAACGGACTCTCTAAACTATATCAGCTTTAATCTGTACCACGACACAAACTGCTTTTCCTTATGGTCATAATCAACAATATTTCAGGTTCAGTTTCAGAATAGTATGGACTATCTGAATAGGTTGAACACACAATTCAGACAGTTTGACAAATACGTTCAATCCAAGAAAATGCGTTTTTTTTATAACCGAATCTTTATTGTTGATAATCTCAAGTTATTGACATCCTTTTCGCCGAGGATTATGAAAAATGGAATTTTACGCACTTTACAACTTAAGAGGTTAAAGGAACTCTGATTCTTTAAACATGCACTAGTGTATAACACTGAAACTATTGAACATTGAATTTCAGATGTTGTCTACTTATGCAAATATCTTTGTTATTGATAATGATATTGAGAACTTCGTTCAATCATAATTGGGGGATTTTGCAAAATGGACTTCTTAGCACTTTCAGCATTTTTAGGTTGTCTTTCACGCATTCACAATACGCATATAACAAACCTTTCTCATTCATTAATCAACATTTTGCTTAATTGGTACTATAGGTGTTATGTACAAATAAGACCAATGTATCGTAGACATAATTTGCAATCCACCCGGGAAAACCATTACGCTGTTTTTCTCCACCTACACTTATTTCATTATTCACTTCAATATTCCCAATATACCAAAGGGGCTTTCTCTTGTGTTCATTAGCGCCATCTAAATTGCCCTTTGTATGCATTGTATACGTCAGTTATTAAATATCTATCCCATCCCAAGCAACAATGGGCAGTGGATTGAGTTGGGGCATCTAAGGTATAGATGGCGTATACGTGATCTGGTCGTAACGGCGAGCAATTTTTGAGAAACTAACGCTAATTTGTATTCACCAATCAAATCGAATTCAAGCTCTTATTGAGTTGTTCCTACACTTTTTAGCCAGCGTGAGATAAACAACAGTTTTGCATGGGTTATTTCTGAAAGTTATGTTTATTTATCAATTTGAAAACTGTTTAACAATTTTGGAACACATATATGTCATGTCAGATATAAAGTCAAATGTTTAGAAAGTATTTGCTGAAACATTCTTTGTTCATGAGTACATATAAGAATTATTCGTACATGATTTTAAAAAGTGAAAATAACTAAAAAAATATAACAGCTCGTAGATCCGAATGTTACTGCTTGAGTGTTTGACGGTGAACTGCCAGAGGCTGTTGTTTAAAACATTGCAAAAATAGTACTGTTCTCTCCGGCCTGAATGGTGATGTTTATAATATCTTGTCTTTAAGTACTTGATTTTACATGATTTAGTTCTGTTATCGTCATTTTCGTCATGCTGATGCTGTCTCCGATAACAACGACTTTATATCATCAATTTTATTGATAAATATTGAAACAATTATTTAACAGTTACTATTTTTTTATCATACAACGTTTCTAACTTCGAATGTAATACAATCATTATGTTTTTCTTGTATAAGACTATTGTAATATAATTTCACCCTGCGTATACAGCGTTAAACAAACATTTTTTATCGAAAGTGAATAAAATATCTTAGGTTTTGGCGACGAATGTATAACGTTACAAAAAATCTTACATTCGTTGTCATTTAATACAAACAATTTTTAAACAAGCTATAAGACAAATAGTATGGAACTCGCTACGGAAATGACGGCTCGCATTAGAACTCGTTTTAAACCATGTGTATTTATATTAAGCATATAGTTTGAACATATATTTTAACCATATTTTCAAATTCAGTTCATTGGCAATATAAGTAAATGGAAACCTTTGAAGGTCGACCTTTACATTAATAAAATGGCAAAACGAATCGGACTAGCAGAAAGCAGAAAAGGTACAAGACACATCGAAAAACGTAATGCTTTTAGAAGTTCCATCATTTCATTTCAAATATCATGTTTAGACATTCACACCCTTTTAACAATGTATCAATATGACAAATTAACACTCAGTCTGCATCACTTCTTCTAGATGGAACTTCCATATAAAGTAAAATCTCTGTAGCACTGTCATGTTTGACAAGACATGACAAACACAGCGATCATGTTATTTCCGAGCAGACGATCATTCTCGCTCATCCCTAAAAGCATCTTTGTTTGACAGTACAAAAGAGCAAATAACAGTTTCCATAAGTGTGGTTTCCTTGTAGGTGTTTCCTGCGTTTATATAAATAATCTCATTTTTAAAGCCATGGTAACATGAGAATAAACGTTTGTTTGTCAGTAATGAAATTGGCTGATTTGGCAAGGGTGTCTTTTTTTCTTAAGAAAGTCAATCTGAGTAACATATACCATAGAACAAATATCATTTTTTTTCCGCTTTCAATCCCTGATATACTACTACTACTACTACTACTACTACTACTACTACTACTACTACTACTACTACTACTACTACTACTACTACTACTACTACTACTACAACTACTACTACTACTACTTCTACTACTACTACTACTCAATGGAAATGGAAAAAATAGAAAGGCTTAACCACACGGCCACAAGGACTGAAACAACATCAAATGGATGTTCTAATCTTTATCGAAGACATTGATAAAATTACGTGATAATATGATCTTTCTAGCACTTTTAAAATTTCTGAGCTTTGAAGACATTATTTGAATAATTATCAACATTATTAGAGTTCCAGCAGTCAGTATCTTAGTTGTAACACTCCTAAAGATTTGTCACTCTTTATTTCGTTATATTTGTTTTTCTCCGTAAAAACAAACCATGAACGAGCCCCTTTACTAACACCCAGCATACACTTAAACAAGAGACACAAACATCACAATAAAACTAAGAAATTAGCACATTTAAACATCTTCTTTTAAAAATAAATGTTCTCAGCTTGAAATGGGCAGTGAAACAGGAATCCTACACATGTACAAACAGCTATCAACAATATCAAACTAAACAAAAAACTGTTTGCATTCCCTTGATGTTATCAGCACATCTTTCGTATGCTATATTATACCACGTGTATCTATTGTCATTGTTCGATGTCTTGTGAATATGCACATTTTCTTATGTAATATCATCAGATTTACATGAGCCATATTGGCTCCGAACAACAATTTAAAACTGAAATGAAAACGAATTTTTGAATGTTTTGCAATGTGTTGTTTGGCTACTGATCTTGCTTCTGTAGCTCTTCATATAAATATTGTCCCAATAACTCATTGTTCAGAATTTTGTCAAAGTTATTAAAGCATGATTAACGACAGTGTTCTTAACTTTTAAACGTAAACTATTTGATGATGTGCTATTACATTTAAATTAATAAAACACCGATGAATATTGTTAGAAACAGTGCAGCTTACAAGCGGATTTATTAAAATTGCAGACCAGTAAATATTTTAAAGAAAACAACGATAACATTAACAACGAACTTCAACAAATGTCTAAATAACTGGTCTATTGTCACGTCAAGACAGTTCTTCTAAGTCAAAGCTTCCACGATTTGGAGTTATAGTGCAGAGCTTGTATATCTTAAAGGGATTTTACCATTTCGATGACAATGTGACATTTTCGATGACATATCTAGTATGTTGGATACTTAAAGAAGACAGTTACATAAACGAATCCAACTTTTCTTTTTTATGTATAGGCTTGGCTGTTATCGGTAAAAAATGTCACGTCTTCGATTAAACTTCATCACTCTTTCCAATAAAATACAGTCGTGTGAGTGTTTCTTAAAATAATTGGAGAACTCTTCAACGGCTGACGGAGTGTAACAGACAATATGTGGATGTGACGTCAATTTTAAACGCTTATCAGGCGAGGTCTCGTTTGGAACAGTCGGAATTAGTGATATATTCAAGCCCATGTTCAGTCGCCGACAAGTGTATCTGTTGATGGGGATATGCTTGACAATGATCATGTTACCGTGGTGTTGTCTGCAGCTTGAAAGGAAACAGTGTTATGTCATTGACAGCCACATTTTTTATCTTAAAAAAAGATTTCAGGGAAGCATCAACAAAGAGCTCTTTTTTAAAAAAGGAAAATTAACTATTGATATAAGGCTTTAGAAAAAACACACATATAAGCATATATACCAGCATAATCAACGTGATAAAAAAATAACTATGTAGATTTTGTCATTAACTGACCGCGCTTAAAGAGTCGAAAACACAGCAATCAGATCTAGAAATGTTCTAAAAATTGCAGAACTGTTTTATGATGAACCTTATGGTTCATTTTCTAGTATTTGAATCTTGATAAGCTCTCGTACTTTATTTTGGAAATATTTCTTGTTGAATAACTTTGTTTTTTAAGTGTACAACAGAGGCCTAATTCATGATATGTTGAAACTATATTTTATTATAAGTTTTCATATAAATATAAATAAAAAACACCTAAGCATTGCCCTTTTCTAACAAATATATCAATTATTGTTCGGTTCGACCTTTCAATCTATAAGTACACCATGTTAAACCAGCTTTGATCTGCATGCCGCTTGATGATACTCTCTTCTTGAACTGAGGATATCCTCATGAACATTCATAAGTTTTATTTTATCAAAATTCGTGAACTGTCCTTTAATGTTCATCAACATTTTTATATAATAGTTCATCAATAGTTCATGAACCTTAGTTAATGCATCGTTCATGAACTGGCAATCAACACATCACAAAAACAAATGCATTGACCCATTGGAATTAATTGATCTATCAAAACAATTTTTTAAACCTAACAATTACACAATTCTATACCTTGAATCATCAAGGTGTTTTCTAATAAGTTGTAGACTTGACTCTTAATTTGTTCACAATCGGTAAAGAATTTGGTTTCGTTAAAGTTATCCAAAATGTTAATTATTTTGTCAATATTTATCCAATAATAACAAGTAATAACTAGTTACCATTCTTTTTAGATAACTAGCCAAAAGATGACCTGTGGACAACCCATCAAAGTGTGTTTGCACTTGTTTGCAGGTTGATAAATAACAGTATACCTGTTTTAATATATTAAACACTGTTATAGTTTCTTGACTTTAAAGAAGAATTTCCACAAACTTATTCAAATGCTTGAGTCCCATCATTTAGCGGTAAATAGAGAATACTAGGTTAGTGCCGTGGATGAATGAAGTTTATCTGGCAAGGCGGAGGAATTTATCGGGTGAGCCGAAGGCGAATTCAAAAAAATCCGCAGCCGAGACAGATAAACCTTCTTCATCCACGGCACTAACCTAGTATTCTATTTATCCTGTTAATTTGTTTAATTAAACACTATAAATAACCTTAAAATTATCCAGTATCTTTAAAATTAAGGGGGCAACTGTTTTTTCCCTGTTGACGTTATCACACTCGGTATCCATGTTAAAATCGCCCCAAAATTTATAGTTCTCACATTTGCTTAACATTTTGCAATACGTTTATATTCAAAGGCATTGCACTTTAATACGTCAATATCAATTCAAAACATAAAAACGCGTTTAAATGGGCTTAAACATGGACCAGTCTCTAAATATTATCTGATAATGTAGCAATTATTCCGCAAGTCACAGAGTACAGTACACAGGTCATAATTCAAGATCACGAGTATTTACGAACAATCGCCACATGTTAAAAGGATTTAATTGTTGATAGTGTTGGATGTTCAGAACTGCACCGGCAACGAGATCATTCAATTCTGTTGTAAGTGAGATTTTGTCACAACAGAAATGGAATAAACTATCGACGAGTTTCGTTAAATGCTGTTTCACAGTTTCCAGAATTTGCGGGTGGGGTAAGATTTTCACATCACATGTCGATTTTCAGGTCGAATGTTTTTGCCAGTTTCATTATTATGCATACTGATGGGACTTTATAGGCGAGTGAATGTTGAGGTCGGCTGTTGGTGGTCTATTGATAAGATACTGAAACAGTATTTGTGCTTTTCCTCTGACATTGCAGAATATAGAAAGATGTTCGTTTTCGCGGTCACCACCTGACTGTAGATAAACATCACGTGGTCTACTATCCTAATAAACTAAAATTAACACGGCACCTTGTTATTTGATCGATGTGTATGCAAGTGATAGGATAAAGCTATTTTCGATGCGCGTGTGACCTGTTTGTGGTGTTCGTATTTGTAATCGTGGTGTTTTTGCGTTTGTGTCCCTAGTTCATTGTCGTTTGTACCTTTGCCTTGTGCCTCTTAACATGGTACTTTTTAAATATTTGGCTACTGGGTTTGCCCCTGTATTTTCATTGTATCATTGTGTTTCTGAAATAAACCTAAAGAGTAGTTATCAGTTTTGTCACTTGTTGGAAGTTGACTTTTTATATATCCACCTCTCTACGCCTACGGGATCTATCTTTAGCCTGTAAAGGCGACTATACACCAGATTGGCATCAAAAACGTTGTTGTTTTTTCTGTAACAAATCTTAGGACAATTATTTAATCAAATGTTTTACTCTTTGATATCATAATATTATTGTAAAAAAATCCAAAATTTAAACAAAAAATCTGTTCGGAGACCGGGTTTGAACCAGTGTTGCCAAAATTGCACTCCAGTGTTGTATCCACTGTGCTACGGACGCTTACTCTAAACCTTTTGAATAATTAAGCTATATACCTAACTTGGTAATATCGTGTGATAACATCGACTAGCCAATCACGCATAAGGATTAAATTCTACTAGGTATACATTCTTATGTGAAAAACTACAGAAACAAGCTCATTAAGAAAAAGTTTATACCTAGTAATCTTTTTTAATGGAAAAATACGAAAAAATGCGAAAAGTAAATTAATTGTTAACAATGTTGTACTTCAGTTTGTTAGTTTCAATGCATCGACACATCAGTATAAGTTTATGTCAGGTTTCGACAATTTTCTTTTCCCCCCGCTATTTCATCATACGGTGTACAACTGTTTAAGTTTCTTCAAATGCCCTGCACAGTTCAGAAGCATAAAACAAAAACAAAAACAACAACAACAACAACAACACACAATTAAATCTCAAAAAAGTTATAATGATGTATTGACGTTTTTTTTTTTTATAATTGGATTATAATATACCACGTTCTACAATCCCAGTTGTTTGTAAAGACGTGCTCGTAATACCAGCAAATTTCATTTACGTAAAACAATAGAAAGTGATTGGTAACGATTATCTCTGCTTTCTGTTATAACCATGCAATTTATAATCAGTGATACAAAAAATTAATAATTTAGGTTGTGCTCTTCATAGAGTTGCGATGATAAAAATACTAGAATTTTTCTCTATATTCGCTAGAATCAACGATCATTGATTCTGATAAATTACCTACACATTGAATTCAGTACCGTATTTACACAACAACAGTATGTACATGATTACGTAGAGTGCGCTATGCGTCATGTAAAATGGTGAAGAAATAGTGAAGTTATCTTTGTTTTAAGTCTTTATTCGAAGCAAAACAATGGCTTCCGACGGAATTTATCCAGTGGTATACACACACTCACTTTGTCTGATGGAAAACCGTTGTGTGACTATATCTAATAACATGGCTGAGTTAACATCTTGGGATTGTCAAAGACAATATAGAGACAACAATATCTTCATAATATTCTGTACTCAATCATTTAGTTAAAAGCCAAAACTTAAGAACAAATTTGCAAGGAAATAGAAAAATCCATGTTTCATGAACTGCCATGAAGTAACAAATCATATAGTGAAAGATTAAAGTAACAAAGGACAATTAATTCTGATCATCAGCTGTTTGATTCCACTCGCAGAATTAAAAAAGGCCATCGAATGCCCAAGTTAATGGTTAAATAAGTATCGTTCTTTTTGTTTCAATCAGGATAATCTAGCTCCTGACTGAATAATAAATTGCTAGAAATCATCATCGTAATGACATATCAAAAACTGTAATGTTCAACACAAAAATCAATGTTGAATACATTAATAATGAACATTAATTAATATCTATATTTCAATTCACTCGCCGACAATCCTAATCATAACTGAAGACAAACACCATGGTTTACCAAATAAAAAGTTTTTATTAAAGCACAAATGTATCTTGAGGGATTTTCGCATTATTATTTTATATTATTATTTCATATCTCGCTCAGAAACGGAAATCAATTAACCGTAGATTCTTTTTTGAAACGATTTTCTTTATAACAAAGTGGAAACTACAATGCCAAGTCCTACAGTGACAAACCAAGTAGCCGTTAATTTGGCCGATATCATTTTAAAACTTTCTTTGATTAAGGCCAAGCATACCCGACGCTATACGTAAACATGATTTATGCAAATTGTAAAATATCGACAAAGGTAAATGATGGGGTAATATATGTAATCCATTAAAATCCAATAAAGTCTAAGAGATACACTTTTAAAGGTCTGTTTTTTGTCAAAGGGAAAACACTATTTTTTAATGGAACAGTACACGGTTTTTGTATTAGTTCACTAGCAATATCAGTAAAAGCATGTATTTGGCCAACAAAACGAAACCGACATTTCCGTTAAGGCAAGGCCAACAAAATATAATGCCAATACACCGACAACGCAGTATTTGTTCCCTGTACACAAAATAACAGTATATTTAACAGCAAATAGTGTTCTAGGAAAAAGATAATATGTACGCATAGCAAATTACACGTCATTGAACTGATATAAATTTCATCATATTCCAAAACATGAAAATATATCATGTTTTATTTGACACATATTTCACAAACCCACAAAACCTTAACAATCTAATAATTGTGGCTATTAACTAAGTGTCGCTCCTTTTAAATGGATTTTCAACAGTAGGAAGAATCTGTCAGGATCCTGTTACTTTTTATAGGACACGACGAATGCAGTGGCGGAAATAATTTCGTGCGGACATTTACGCTTGCTCATCGCTAAAAGCATCTTTGTTTGACGGTGTAAAACGCATAGATGTTTTAATAGAATATATTTGTAATATGGCACTTATAAATCAGTGTGGTTTCCTAGGTGCTCCCTGCCTTTTTGTAAATCTTTATTTTACACTAAAGTTCTTTTAAGTAGCTGTCCATTCGGATTGTTATTTTTCGTCGTAGATGTATATTTTGACTTATGACCTAGAATTTGGACCAATCAAATGTTGCAAATATATCGTGGTAAAGCAAAGAACTCATTTATTTTTATTCAAAGTTTTGAGCTATTTATCATCAAAAGAAATTTAAAAGAAATTTCCTTCCTCATTTTCCCCTTGTATATAGCACAGCATATGACCTAGAATTTGGTCTAATCAAATGTTGCAAATTTATCGCGGTAGAGCAAAGAACTTATACGTTTTTATTCAAAGTTTTTAGCTATTTATTATCTAACGAAACTTTCACACTTTTCGATGAAATATCGAGTTTTCTAAGCTAAATAAGATCAGTGAATTTTTTTTAAATTTTAATACTTTCACTGCAAACTACAGTTAGCGCCAAAAATCGGCTAATAAAATAAGAGCTTCGAATTTTGTAACCCTTCTCACGTTATAGTTACATGGGCTACAGGCAAATAAACAGAACATATTATATACAATGAAAACAAAGTCAAAGTTCAACCACAAAAAATCGAGTTTTCATAAGGTTAAGGAACTCGCACATCTTTTTGGACCAAACATGATTTCCAAAATGCATTAGAAAAAAACTTATTTTATAATAATGTTACTCATTGATACCGATATTGGAGTAAAATACAATTGAAGTATAATATTCTGGTTTTGGCGATTTGCGTTGCTTACCCATTCAAAATTGTGGTCTTCAAAGACAATATCTGAGTAAATATCAAAAGTAGTTGACGGGTTCCAGATGTCAATTTTTTAGTTTTAACACTCCAATTGACTTGCTACACCTTTTTTGTAATACTTTATTTCCGTTTGAACAAGCCGTGAACGAATCCCTTTATTCCTTAGATTCAACATAAACGAGAGACAACAACCATCATTAAAATACATTTATTTATAAAATGTTCGGCTTTCAATCTTAAAGTAGTCTGTGAAAGAGGAATTCACTGGATGATTTTTAACTTCACATGTGTCCAAACAGGTTCCAAAGACAAAACAAGTTGCACATGTACTCCCACAAGGTTAAATTGAGTCATATTGGCTCCGAAAAACAGTTTCAAAAACTGAAATGAAAACGAATTTTACCCATACTATCATGCTTTCTTTTGCTAGATATTATTTTTTAATACTAAAAGCTTAATGTAATCTTATTTTGTTTGCCAAACTAAAACCATATTCGTATTTGAATTATATTTTATATTCGTGTCTGTAAAAAAGTGAATAAAAAATGTTGATCCAACTATAGAACAGGCTTTACACAAGCAGTGTACTTGATCTATGTATTCCAACAGAAGATACTATAAAACATATAGTACCTATAAGATGTTTGAAAAACTTTTTATTTTTATCTTTTCCACTGTGGTCCCATAATTTGTCCTAATTTTACGCCTTGTCTCGATAACTCTTTATCATTGAAAGATGTCTGAGGGTGGGAATAAGCATAACAGAGCACAATATCGATTGATGCAAAATTGGTCAATAAATTTAAATGCATTATTTTGTTTAACTCATTTGACTTTAATGATAAAAACAAAAAAAAACATATGAATTGTTTACATATATAAACTTCTAGCCTTTATCAATTTTTTTTTATTTAAAAGCTACGAGACCACGAACTCCTTAAAAAGAAGCTAGTTGTGATGAAGTTAAAATGCAAATCTATGGAATCATTCATACATTGTTTCTAATGACAAATACGCTCTTATTGAAATTGATATTACGCCAGATTTGCAGAGACTGACATTGTCATTGGGCCGATTGTTCAGAATTTGTTCACAACCTGATTAATGAAGTGTTGTTAACTTTTCAACGTGATCTAATTCATAATGTGCTATTTTATATGTAAATAAAACAAACACAGATGAAACATTTGTCTCAAATCTTGAAAGAAGCAATACATATTAAACGGGAAATTATTAAACTTCATGAGCACTGAAGATTTTTATGTTCACAGAGATGACGTTGAGACAGGTCCTAATAAATTGGACAAAAATAATACGATGCCATAACCATTCAGAGATCCGTTCTATTACGAAATGCATATGACATTTTAACGTCACCACATTTTTTCTCAATCAAAGCTTTAACGAATTGGAGATTTAGTGCAAAGCTAGTATACTAAAACAGAATTATTCAATTTTGATGACACTGTGAAATTCTCGATGACGTATCTAATATGTTGGACACCTAAAGAAAACAGAAACATAAAGGAATCAAATTATGCAAGGTATTTCTATATACAGGCTTGGCTGTTATCGGTACACATTGCCACATCTTCGACTAAACTCCATCAATTTTTCTAATAAAATGATGCCGTGTGAGTGTTTCTTAAAATAATTGGAGAACTCTTGAACGGCTGACGGAGTGTAACAGACAATATGTTGAAGTAAGGTCACTTTAACAGGCTTATCAGACAAGCCATCTTTTATAACATTCGGAAATAGTGATTTATTGAAGCCCAGGTTCAGTCGCTGATAAGACTATCTCGTCACCTTAGTGCAATAACTCAATAACTGCATATAGAAATAGAAGCAGATATTGAGTTATTGCACTAAGGTGACGATCTGTTGATTGGGAATATGCTTGACAATAATCATGTTCCCGTGATTTTGTCTGCAGCTTAAAAAGAATCAGTATAATGGCATTGACAGCCGTATACGTCTTTGATCTCCAAATGTAATTTAAGGGTCTTCTTGGTTTTGTTTAATGTAAGCTATGCAGGGTTTGTGCCGGTGTGTTCTATTCCTGTTTGTTAAGGTCCTGGGGCTAATTCACCAATAAATCGCATTTAATAAATGTTTGGGAAAGGTAAACGCATTCAAAAAAAAAAACACTGGGAGTTATTCCATTTGTATTATAACAAATAAATATTTCAAATGTATTTTTAAAGTCAAAAATTATCGCAACTTTGTATTTGCTTGTAACCATGAGCTCATACTAAACGTGATAGGAACTTTAATGTTGAAATCCCACATCAAGGCCGCTTTATTATCAACGCAGCGTTCCGTTTATTGACAACAAAAAATTCTGTCCATTTGTATTCACGTAGAAAAGTCTCGTTGTCGCACAAATTATATAATGCACAGTAGGGAGTTGTAAATAACAGTTGATCTTACTGCAGAGCCCCGTTGTCACAGATCTGCATATGTCGATGATAAAAAGGTTACAGCTATAAACGATGGTAGAACGATGTTAAAGAAAATGTTTCCCGGGAGTGTCTGTTGTCAATGACAGTGCATGCATTTCGTGTTGGGAGAATTAAGCTTTTGTAAGTATGCTGTATAGACAAGACTGAGCAGTCTATACGGATACTTGTTTAGTCAGAAAGCGATCTTTATATAACAGTAAAAATTGCATCCATTGTTGAGTTACAAATTCGCATTACTTATTTTACAAGAATATTTTGATGGTGGGCATACCCGATTATTGATGCAGGTCCTTTTGGTTTTAATTAAAACGCCTAAAATGGGTTATTTGCGCAGTTTTCTGCCAGCAGGAATGGGATACACTGCACGTACCCTGCCAAGGCGTGCAGTAAAACAACAAACTATACCCCTTTAATGCATTTGTGTATGTGATTCAAAATGGATCTTTGAACACCAGACTGATCGCACCAATAGCAGAAGATATAAATGACAATTGTTACCGAATGAAATCTGCAAACAAATGTCATGGGCTGCTTACTTGATAAATGCGGCGAAATATACGTTATGAAGCTTTTTATAAAATTCAATATGATTGGCATCTGCATATATATAAATATGTCGCACATTGATGTATTATTTCCCACAAATAACTCTTCCATTTCTTAATTTGTCACAGGTTTTTATTCAAAAACAGAGGCAACTTGATTGAATATATATATTGTTGACAGCTGTGTGCGATATATATATCGGTAAAGCTATTAGATGCGTAAGATGCCTGTTTGTGGTAACTGTATTTGGAATCGTGGTGATTTTTCGTTTGTTTGCAACTCGGTTTGCCCCTGTTTTTTCATTGTATTATTGTGTTTCTGAAGTAAACCTATAGAGTAGTAATTAGTTTATCACTTGTTGGAAGTTGACTTTTTATAGTTCCGCCTATCTATGCCTACGGAATCTTGATTTACCCTGTTAACTGCCTGAGATTTCTTCGAACAGTTCAGACGTATAAAACAAAAAAACAAAAACAAGAAGAAACAATTTAGTCTCAAAAAGAGTTATATTGTTGTAGTGCTCTATTTTAATATTTAGATCATAATATACCGCGTCCACCGATCTCAGTTCGTAAAGACGTGCTCGTAATATCTGTACACTTTCACCGTGCCATTCATAATCACTGATTTAATATTTTTTTTATTTTGCTAATCATTGAGTTGCGACGATAAATTTACTATTTTTTTTCTTCATTTGCCATAATCTCGCAACGAAAAAAACCCGTACATTTTGAAGAATCTTAGTTTTATGTCAAGTACCGTATATGCACAACAAGAGTATTTACATGATTAGTTTTTTAGAAATCTATATAGCTTAATTATTATCATTCCTTAAAAGATTGTGCGGCTGGATTTTTTAAAGTTTTCATTGTGTTTTCAGACTGTGTCAAATGGAAAATTTAGTTGTTACTTTATCTAAAAACATGGCTGAGTTAACATCTTGGGATTGTCAATTCAATATAGAGACAACAATAAAATACTATCTTCATTTTATCCTGCACTCGATCATTTAGTTGAAAGATAAAGATAACAAACGACTGTCTAACGAAATATAAAAACAACAACATTATTCATGAAGTGCCAAAAGAGTAACAAACCATGTAGTGAAAGGTTATAGGAACAGCATAACATTTAAATTCCACTCCCGCAAACAACGACTATCGAATAGCAAAGATTGAGGACAGGACTATCCAAGTGTGATTTTATTTGTTTCAAACAGAATCATCTAGCTCGGACTTAATAATTGTATTGCTAGATATCATTTTCATAACCGGTTGAACAAATCAATAATTGTAATGCTCTACAAAGATATCAATGTTTTGTAAATATAAAGAAAATATTAAAATCACGTTAATTTCGATATTCTCATTTAATCGTCAACCAATTTTATTAATACCGAGGCCAAACGTCATGGTTTAGTAAGCAAAATATTCTTGTTAAAGCACAAAAACCTCTTGGAAAGGTTTCGCATTATATCTCGGTCAAAAGGTGACGTCAAAAGACAAACTGATCTTTCAACCCACAGTAGAAAGCATTTTAACGATTTCTTTATAAAACAGTGAGACTATAGTGACAAGCCCAGAAGCCGGACATTTAGCCGATATCATGTGTATAGATTAAATTAAAAAATATTTTTGATGGTCAGTTGTCGATGTAATGTCAATGGGAAAACTATATTTTTTGGCGTAATGGAACACGGTTTTTAAATATAGTTAATTAGAAATATCAGTAAATGCATGTCTTTGGCAAACAAAATGAAACCGACGTTTTCCATTAAATCAAGGAAAACCTAATGTAATGATATTAAGCATAAAACAACAGTACAATAAAAAGCAAAAAAAAAATGTTCTTGGAAAAAATAATATGTAAATGGCACCATTCATGTCTTTGAACATGCTTATGTAAGTTTCAACATTATTTCAAAACATTAAAATGAATAATTTTTTATTTGATGTTCACAAACTAACAAAATCTTAACAATCTTATAATTGGGGCTATTCACTGAGTGTCACTTCTTTTAAATGGATGTTCAACAGTAGGAGGAATTCATCAGGATCCTGTTTTTTTAAAAAGACATGACAAAAGCAGTGACTGAAATATTTTCGTGCGGACATTCACTCTTAGTCATCGCTAAAAGCTTCTTTGATTGACAGTGTAAAAGCGCATGAATGTTTTATTAGAATATATTTGTTAAAAGGCTATTCTACCTCACTGTGGTTTCCTAGATTCCCCTGCCATTTTTGTAAATAAGCTATTTTTACAGCCAATTACCCATTTCCTTCTAGTAGTTTTTCACTTGAGTTGCTATTTCCTTCGTAGATGTATATCACGACTTATGACCTAGATTTTGGACCAATCAAATGTTGCGCATTTATCTCGGTAAAGCAAATAAATGATGTTTTAATTCAAAGTTTTAAGCTATTTACGATCAAAAGAAACTTCACTCCTAATGTTCCCCCTTGAAGGTTGATAGAACACATCTCGGGCCAATATAACGCATAAACTGGTTCGCACAACATTAATCTTCATAGTGGTTGCATTTCATTTCTGAAGTTAAGGTATTCATTCATAAAAAGTTTAGCACCTGTACGACCTCTAACAATTAGGTCTTCATTACAAAAAAAAAATACTGCACATGTTTTTTTTTTATTTAATGGAAATTGAATATCTTTTTACTATACCACAATATACAGACAGAAAGTGTAATGCATTAACATACACATATTCCATGTGAATCAGTAAACTTCTACTGGTTGTATTGGATACCTCTCGTTTAACTCATCTCAAATATTAAACCATACACAAATTTTATTTATTTTAAACAGATGTCTTGTTTAAATTGTTTGAAAATTAAAGAATAATTCACCTTTTTTATTGGTTTTAATTGTTCTGGGAAATATACTCGATATAACTATTATATAGACAATTTATTAAAATTGTTATCATTGTTGTCTTGTGCATTTACCCGTAGTTATTTTCCGTTTTAGTGGCATAACATTTAAACCAGGTCAGTGATACAAGGCTTATACTAAAACCAAGTCCATTTTGAAAACTGGAACACTGTTTGAAATTTCGTAGACCGTGAATGCTTTATGTATTTCGTGTTGTAAAACATTTTTTATTAACTCCGAAGACGTTAAATACATTAGGTATATTAAATTCATTAAATGTATCTTCATTTATTCCGTTTAAAAAAGAGAACACCAATTAGCATTTGCATTTTTGGTTAACGAACATGAAAACTATATTTTATAAGTTTTTTTCTCACTAAAACAGCGTATCTAAGGCATTTTACTTTGAATTGAAGGTGCGCCATTAATAACAAACTATTAGATTTAATGAAATTTTAAACAATATGCAATACCTATATTCAGTTTGCACACTATACATTTTCAAAAAATATAAGCTCAAGTTCATCCCATATTGTTTGCCATACTTACACCATACTTTTATTTTGAAATATCTTAACATATGTAAGCCACAGTCGTTACAACTAGGCCATCTTTGGCAAGCTTCGGGATATACTGCGTAAAAAGGCTTCAATATATTAGAAAAAGTCTGATGGCGATTAACTCAATTATCATTACGCAAAGACCTTAATCAGTGAAATAATAAAGTGAAAATATCAATATGATATTTTCACTGACAACTAAGGAGTGAACATATCAACTTAAAGAACTTCTTTTAAAATCCAGGGTAGTTATTGTGCCCTTGATAAAACATTTTTGTACCAGTAAAGGCTGCCCAAAATAACAATTTGATATTAAAAAGGGTTGCATATTATCTTGTATTAACAAAAGAAGCTGAACGTTCGAACATTTGCATTAAACAAAACAAATTACAGACGAAAAAACTTTTCGAACGAAAATAATGTATCATCGATCTATTTTTAAACTGTTTGACTTCGTCGTACGAACTTCTGGAAAATTCACACAACAATTAATAGAAAGTTTACCCCTGTCGTCTAAAGAATTGTCAACATCCAAGCGATGCAATCATTCTTTATCTGGAAAAGGACCCATCTTCAAGCGAATCATTCTAATTTTGACATTGAGGGATGAATAAACATGCATATTAAACAATCTCTAAACCTGTTCTAAACCGAATGTTTATTCAATTTTGTTTCTTTAACGCATTCGATCTTTTCAATTGCATTCAGTAAATGGCACTTGTGAAATTCATACGATATAACATTGAAATAAACAATTTTCTAAATTAAAAGAAAATAGTGTTTTTCTTAATTTTAATTTAGCGTTACACTGAAATTGTTTTCGAATTCTCAGTTGAGAACAATTTACATAACTTTCCATTTTAAGAATTGTTTCTATGATATGTAATCAGGAAAACCACAGAACCATTATCTGTTACAAATTAAAGGTGTTAAGACATTCAGAAGAAGGTTTTTTTTATCATATTTGAATTCACATTTGAATAATTTGTATTTAATGATGGTTCTTATATGCATGACTACTTAAGATCCTTTCTTTTGATAAATTGTCGTGAAAAATGTGAGGTTACCCGTGCGAAAACTTGTGTTAACCTACATGAAGTAGCGAATGCCAATTTAACCTAAACATGAATTGATTTAAAACCAACAGGACAAAAAGAAGGTTTGACAGATAATTTTTAATGCAGGTATGTATAATGCGTGCTATTTTAGAGCCTTCGTTTGTTATTAATAACAAACGCGTCGAATATCTCACAAGCAAATGTTATTTTTAAGCCAGAATACGACTATGCATGAACTGGTACTTGGCACTGTGGTCGTTCTTGCTGATATATCTTACAGGTTGGTCCCCTTTAGAAATATTTCACTTCAACAGAATTTTATAAATATAAATAATATTAAGTTTCAAACTTTTCACAGTAATAAATTAAAGCAATATTTGTAAATTGAGACCAGGAGGCAGCACACAATTAGTTTTAAAAGAGAGAATATGTTATTCTCTGACTGATAGCAATACTTTTTTTTAACTCTTAAAATCAAATACTTTCGGAAACTGTATATACTTATGAAACGTTTCATTTTTAGGTTTTGATATAGTTTGACCTAGACTAATTTGGGTATTTATGAATTACAACTTTAATAAATGATCCCTACGTATAAATATCTAAGATCTCTCCCGATCGTTGATTATAATAAATGTAATACATTTAGTATTATTACCGATGTAAACCTTGTTTGGACATTCCATGGCAACGGTGAAAAGCACGGTGATGTTTGATTCATAATGTTTTCTTCTATTCAGCTTTGAGAGTAATTATTTCAATTTGAGTTTTAATACTGCAATTTTATTTGAAGACATTACACCCATATTTGTATATTAAACTCTGTTTAAACAATACAGTAATGATACAGTATTAACACGATAATTTTTTCAGATATTTCATCCGATAAATTATGAACTAGTTTTAAAACTTTGAGTGGGTGGTTTTAAAAGCCATTAAGAATGTTTCAGACTATGTCTTATTTTGTAGTGGCTCTACATGATGACCTGGTTGAGTAAACAGCTAAACATAAACTAAACATAGATAGAAACCTTAAATGTTATATTCGTCCTGTTCTGTAGTTGGTTATTGAATTGAAACCTGTAATACGGCTTTCTGTGCAACTTAATATCCATTGTTCTTGTATTGTAATGAGAGTAACAAATTTAGTAGTGAAAGATATATAAATCAAATTATCAACCACTTTATAGGAGTAAAAATGGACTGTTTACTTGCAACTAAGCGACATAAGTATTCTTGAATATTACGACACCTGCGAAATTCATCAATCGGCGATTATAAGGTTGTGGTCCAAAGTGCACAACCAAGATGTAACGCTGGTTACTATTATTTTTTTAACGCGCACCAGTATTCATTGTATACGTCAATTATTGAATAACTACCCCGTCTCAGGCAACAGTGGATAGAGTTAGAGTGTTGTTTCTTTTCATTATTGATGACGAAGACGTGATCTGGTTCTTATGTGTATACACGCCGTACAAATGTAGAGAAAGTAACGCTAATTGAAAGTGGAGTTGTTTTTATCAGTTTATTCTTATAAAGGCAAGTTCAAACTGAGTTCAGACTATTTCAGTCAGGATTAAATACCAAAATCATTGTATTTTGTATTTCTTTAAAGTTTACTTATGTATCGGCTTGAAACTTTTAATAATTTGAGGAACATAAATTTCCACTTGAGATATTAAGTCAAATAATTAAAAATGCATTTCACAGTGCATTTTCGTAAATGAGCAGACACTCAAATTAATCGTTGAAACAGCTAAAAATGTTTTAAAGGGCAAAATAACACAGCAATGAGAATCGAGCATTATTACACATAGCAAGGTTTTTTTTCTGAATAAACTGCCAAATTTGAACAAGTGCCAGATGCTGTGGTTTGTAATATTGAATAAGTTACAATATTATCTCCGGTCACTATTTATATCATAGGAAAATCCTTGTTTCGAGTGTTATACAATCATTATGTATTTTCTTGTATTACAATATTGTAATATCATTTGATTCATTTCGCCCCTCTAATATAGCATGATTTTTACCGAAAAATAAAAAAAACATGCGACAAATGACTTGCTATAATAATGATAAAGATGCACTCTTATTCACAACTAAGATGAACCATAATTAATAACATTGTTTTAATATTCCAAAAATGATGAACAAATGTCGAATGATGAACAAATGTCGAAAATAGAAGTTCTTATAAAGGATACCGAGTTTAATTTCAAAGAAATGAGCATAAAACACGGTATTTCTACCTTATGAGGCTATAGAGGACCACAGTAAATCTTTTAGCATTCACCAATCATTAAAAACAAATTGGGCTTTCAGCTGTTGATTTGACGGTTACAATCTTGTTATCAATACTTAACATTTTCGATAAATGCATTATTTAGTTAGAAGTTAAAGGTTTATCACCCAAAATGTATGTTTGTTATACATGTTTATGTATTGATTTTGAATAAGAGTGTCACTTAATCTTATAATCGTTGACGTTTAATACAAACATTTATGAAACTAAAAGTATGGAACTTGTCACGGAAATGTAATAAAGCTCGACAAAGGCTCGCATTATAACTGTTACTAGGCTGGTATTAAATGATAAGTCATGTAAGATCGTAAATACATCACACATATGTAACATTTGTTTTCTTTGACTAGGGTTTAAATAGATCGTTCAGTAGGCAATATGTTACACATTTTCGAATTCAGTTTATTGGCAATTTCAGTGACTCACAATAATAAGATTGCCAAATAAGTCCAATTATTTCATTAATTCAATGCGAACCCAATCATTTATTGTCATTACTTTTAAAAAGCAACTACATTTCACTATTAACATAACAACATCATATTAAAAATGAAATAAAGTAATAATGAAAAACAACAACAATACAACACAAAATCAAAGTCATGTTTTTATAAGTTCAATCATTTCATAAAGCATATCATGTTAAGACATTCGCGATCTTTTAACAATGTAACAATGTATTAATAGGATAAATTAACACTCTACCACTATAATACAAACTATCATCATTTTTTGGCTTTTAATCCCCGATATAATAATGTTGTGGAAACATTGAGGCCAGCCAATTAGTAAACACTGTAAGCAAGTAACCAGATTTAGGCATAATGTTAAAGGGACTCTCTAATGTGTTTGGACAAAAAAAAAACAAAAAAAAAATAAGTTTAAACAAAGTCTGGTTTAAGTGGCAAGCGAACCAACGTTGATATAGTAAAAAGAAATAATATGGAATCTAAACAACTCGACCACAAAGATTGAAACAACATCAAATGGATTTTTGATTTTTATCGCAGACATTTGTAACATCACGTGATAATGTGATCAACCAACTCTTAAACGTTAACTACTCGATGATGTGCTATACAATTTAAATAAAACAAATACAACTGAAACCGTTGTCTCTTGGTAGGAAAGCTGCAGCTAACAGTTGTTTTCATTAATCTTCAAGAGCATTAAAGATCTTTATATTAACAACGATGTCGTTAAATTTGCATGTTTTCAGTATTTTAAATATTTCAGGCTTTATAACGGAAAAGTCAGGAGCCTTTTTATTAAGCAGGAGGAGTATGTCACGGGACGTGTATTGATTGTATTGAATAAAGAAATAAAATATATTAGATTTGCATTAAGTCAGGAGTCTTTGTATTAATTACATCCATGATATTCATACTATTCTTATTTCCTATATTTCTACTTTTGTCCTTACCTTGATCCAACTTAATTCCGCCTTAGGTGTCCTGTGATAATTATTTTACACTACCATTGTTTATAATAACCTGTCACGCGTGATTGGTCATCAGTTGTCGAGTGTGTTAATCTTTGCACTTGCCATCCTGATTTTATAGTGACCAGTCACATTATTAATACCATAAAATACAGGTCATGTGACAAAATCAACTAAACCCATTTGAAAAGTTCAAGAACTACCACTCAGATCTAGACATTGAGAAACTGTTTTATGATTAACATTTTAGTTCTTGAATCTTGAGTAGTTCTGGAACTATAGTTCAGGAAATTTAATGTTTTTTAAATGAAATGGACAAGCAGTTCATGATCTGATTAACTCTTTATAAACATTAAATTTGTGAACTGTCCTTCACTTTTCATCAACAAGTTTATTGAATAGTTCATCAATATTTCATGAACCTTGTTTGGTGAATCGTTCATGAACTGCCCATCAACATATCGTAATATAAGTGCATGGACACATTGTATTTTTTTTTCAAAAACAATATCTTGGACCTGAGTTCTTGAATTTGGATCATCGAAATTCATTTAATTTTATGTATTTTACTATATGCTGTATATTTGACTCTAAATCATTATATAAATATCATGAACTCTTTTCTACAAATGGTTAGCTCCATTTTTTATGAAAGCTTTATTATCTCTATCAGTAACGTAGATTCCAATGAAATAATATCCATAGGTAGTCTGAAGACAATCGTTGTTGTCGGTTTTTATTTTTTTGGTTTCATCAATGTCATTAAAAAGATATATTTGTTGGTCAATATTTGTCCAATCCATAAATAATAACCAATAAAATCGTTTTGATGAATCAGCTAGCGATTTCCTGCAGGTAAATATAACAGTTATATTTAGGTTTTCAAACATTGCGCAATTGAGATAAAACAATATAAGTAAATTGAAATCAGTGTAAAATGACACCATATTTGTTTTCAGCTTACAATTTGATTTAAAATGGAGACCTAAAAAACTATTCTAGAAGATATATATATACGAGATCTATATTTAAGTATTCTTTGAAAGTATCTAATAGAAGTAGACATAGAGCAATTAATGTATGTGGAGATAGCAAGTTACGTAAATTGTCCCCTCTATAAGTCTCCTAGTTCCCTCTCCCAATAGTAGATATTTAATACACACGAACATAATTGGATTTATTTCAAATATTTTAGTGCCAAGAAAATGACTTCAGAATATTACATATTACAATTTATGAATAAAATGTTTGGTAATCGCCACATTTAAGGAAACATTTCGTATTTGTTTTGTGTATAAAATCACGGGCAAAGAAATTAATCACAGGGAGTTTTCTCATCTCTATTACAGAAATAACTATTTTATATGTATTTTAAACCAAGCAAAATTGCAACTTTGTCTTTTGGCTTGTTATCCCGAGATCATACTAAGAAGACCTTTAATGTTGAAAAACAGGAAGGCTGCTTTATTGACAACGCCGCGTTCCTTTAATTGGCAACAAAACGTTCTTTCCTTTAATGTATTTTTATGAGGCACGTTGAAAAGTCTTATTGTCGCATAAATAATATAATACCCAGAATGGAGTTGTCAATAACAGTACATCTTACTGCAGAGCCCTGTTGTCTCAGATCTGCATATGTCACTGATTAAGAAGTTGAAGATATAAATGATGGTGGAACAAGAAAATGATTCCCCTGAGTGTCTTCTATCAAAGAAATTGCATGCACGTCGTATTTGGAGAATTCAGCTTTTCTCGTTGTGCCTTATAGAGAAGACTGAGCGGTCTTGACGGATACTTGTTTAGTCAAAAAGAAAACTTGATTTAATATCGGTAAAATAAGGCAATAATTGTTGAGTTACAACTCCGCATTACTTATTTTACATTAAATGTTTCAATGGTATCGTGGGCATATCCGATTGCAGTTAAGTCCTTTGTAATTAAAACCCCTGTAAAGGGCTCTTAACGCAGTTTACTGAAAACTATTACATGGAAAGGCCCGCAGGAACTGGATAGACCGTACGCTACCTCCCAGTGCGCTAACAATAACCGAGTATACCCCTTTAATTCAATTTTGTATGTGAATCAGAATGAATCTTTCAACATCAGATCAATCGTGCCTATTGCTGAAGAAAATAAATGACAACCATTACTTAATGAAATCTACAAACAATTGTCATGGGTTGCTTACTTGTCTAATGCGACGAAATGTTCGTAATATAGCTTCCTTTTGTCTAAATATAGCTTACAGAAGACTCCGTATATTGAGAATGTCGCACATTGATATATTATTTCTCACAAATATTTCTTCTTATTTTATTTGTCACAGGTTTCTATTGCAAAACAGACGCACGTTGATAACAATATATACTTGTTCACAGCTGTGTGTAATGTATATATTTCTTTTCAACTGTCTATAAAGTGTACTGTTTAAAATATCTTAAAGTAAGTATTTGCATATCGTAATAGGTTCTTTACTTAACAGAGGATTTTCACAAACTTATTCCAAGGAATAAATCCAACCTTTTATCGGTAAAGTTATTTAGAGGCTGCCTGTTTGTGTTGTTGGATTTTATCATCGTGGTGTGTATCTAGTCCATTAACGTTTGGGCCCTTCCCTTGTGCCTATAAACTTCAAGAGCAGCAACAGTTTTGTCACTTTTTGGAAGTTTAGTATTTTTATTACCACATTCCTACGCCATCGTATTCTAGAATTAACCTGTGAACTGTTCCTGATTTTTTCGAGCGCCTGACTTGGTCAGCTAAGAAATTGGTCATTAAATTCTGAATGAGGCAGTAATTGGTCATCTATATGCACTGGACCATGAAATGTAATGACCATACAACAATTCAACACCCCGAGGGGCTTTGTGCGAAATGTGACAACACGCCTTTGAGGCTTAACTGACTATACAAGTTAATGAACAAATAATAAATAAAAATGAAAAGATTACACTAATTTCGCCATTAATGATTCATGCCTTGTTTTCCACAAAACAACTTCGAAAATACAACAGATTAAAGAGAATCTATTTTATTTAACATGATCAATAATGGATTGACAAACAGCATTCTTTTGATCGTTCTTTGATGTAGTGCAGATAGTTTTCCACAAGTTGTGAGGCTAACATTTAAAGCTTCATTTACAATTAAAATAATTGGTTCAAAGAATTGTAAATGAAACACCTAAAAAAGTAATTTAATCCGTGATATCTTCTCATCTTTTCACCAAACCAGCAAAAAAAAAAAAAATTACTCAATTCATTTCAATGAACTGCCATTTTCAATAAAAATACACAAACATCCGTCTTTACGTACACTTTAAGGAGTATATAAAATAAAATAACGAAAATAAGTCTGAAAAAAACTTTAATTTCAAAACTTATTGTTTTTTCCTTCTTTGTCTATATGGTCAGGAATTGGTCAGCAACTCTACTCTATTTCTATATCGTCAGCTAACTCGTCAGCACTTTAGTACGTGCCGAGAAACATTCCGAAAACAAACGTACGGAAGACAACTCTGTAAAAAATAGACTGTGTCTACATTATTAATGTCAAAATTAGAACCGTTTATTAAATGACGAGACAATCATTTTGGTAAGAACGACAACTCATGTCTTCAAGGGAAAAATTAACTGTGTCTACATTTTCAGCTCAAAAGTACTTGATTTGTTTAGGAAAAAGAGACGGATATTTTCAACCAAGTTCTCAAGTCTCCATAAACCTTTTATTCACCACGTATTACATATAGTGGGCCGCTGCAGCGGCCCGCAATGATCAGATATGATTATATCTGCTCTCTGTCTGTTAGAAGTCCACTATTTTAATATCCGCCATTGTTATCTAGCCCGATAACTGCTTCCGATTGCTTGAACGCCCTGTACAGTTCAGAAGTATCAAACACAAGTGCTCTTTTTTATATTTGGATGATAGTGTACCATGTCAACCGATCTCAGTTTGTAAAGACGTGCTCGTTATTATTATTAACGTAAAACAATGTAATGGAAAGCACTTGGTTACGAATATCTCTGCTCCCTCTCATATCCCTGCCATAACCATGCAATTGATAATCATTGATACAAATTATTTTTTAATTATGCTAATCATTGTGGTCATAACGTTACACTTCTCTACATTCGCCAGAATCAACGTTGATTATGAATTTATGATAAATAACGTATATTTTGAATTGTAGTTTTATATCCAGTACCGTTTTTACACAACAAGAGTATGTTCAGATTAGTTTTTCAAATATTTCATCTCTAACTTATTGCCAATTAAAACAGGTTGTGCGGCTAGATTTAATAGTTTTATTTTTGTTTAAGACCGTATGTGGTGAAAACCTTGTTGTGTCTATTTCTGATAACATGACTGTATTACCATCTTGGGATTGTCAATGACAATATAAAGACAACAATAAAATGTTATATCCGTCTTATCATACACTCGGTCATAAAGTTGAAGCTAAAAATAATAAACGACGTTCTAAGGAAGTATAAAAATCAATGATTCATGACGTGTCAAGAGAGTGACAACCATGTAATGAAATATTAAAGGAACAAAAGGCATATATTTTTTATCATCAGCTATTAAATTCTACTCCCGGGAAAACGAACTATCAGATAGTTAGCAAACATAGAGTAAAGGACTATTCAAGTGCCATTTTATTGTCTCAGACAGAACAATCTAGCCCCGCACTGAATAATTGCTAATTGCTAGACATAAAAAAATGTAATGCTACATACATTTGTCCATGTTGTGTAAGAATGGACGTCAAGAGACAAACTGATCTCTCTACTCACCCTAGACTCATTTTTAAACGATAACATTTAAAAACAGTGGAAATTACAGTGAAAAGCCCAGTAGCCTAAAATTAAGGCGATATTATGTTTAAAGGCTCTTAATGATCAACGCCAAACAGACACAACGCTACAAGAAAACATACATGGATTAATCATATTGTAAAATATCGTCTTTGGTGAATGATGGGGTAACTAAAATGTAATCTTTTAAAATCCATTAACATTTTAACGATTTATTTTCAAAGGTCATTTGTTCATGCAAATTCAAAGCGAAAACAGTATGTGATGAATTTTTGTATGATTTTCGGCTACATGGGTGATCTTCTGGCAAATAAATGATCATTTCTGTTCTGTTCTGTGATGTGTTGGTGGAATAGAACACGTTTTTGTTTTAATTCAGTTTACTGACATTATCAGTAAACGCCTGTGTTTTGGAAACAAAGCGATACCGAATTTTCCGTGAAATCAAGGTCAGCGTTATAAAATGCCTTTACTCCCTCTTAAGCAGTTTTTCTATGTTCACAAATTAACAGTATATTTAAAAGCAAATAATGTTCTCGGAAAAATGAATACATACGCATAGCATAATTTACATCTTTGAATATGTTTCATCATTATTTCAACACATTAAAATGTGTAACGTTGCGTTGTTTTTTGATGGTAACACTCTCACATATCCTTAACAATCTTATAGTTGGGGCTATTAACTAAGTTTTTTGTTATGGATATGCGACATAAGGAAATAGATCAGAATCCTGTTATTTTAAAGGGCATGACGAAGACCACGGCACAAATATTTTTGTGCGGACATTCACTCTTGCTCATCGCTAAAAGCATCTTTGTGCAGTATAAAAGCGTATATATGTTTCAATAGGATATATTTGTTATAAGGCGGTTCTTAATCAGTGTAATTTTATGTATTTTTTGAAAAAAATCTATATTTTTTGTTCACTCGAGTTGTAATCGTATATTTATATCACGACTTAAGACCTATGTTTTGGACCAATCAAATGTTCTAAATATATCGCGGTAAAGCAAATTAATGGTATATTTTATCACCAAACGAAACTTCTTTCCTCATTTCCCCTCTTGAGGTTTTAGAGACGCATCTCGTCTCACTATAACTCTTTAACTGGTTCACACAACGTCATTTTTCATAGTGGTTGCATTTCATTCATGAAATTTAAGATATTTATTTTATAAGTCTTTTTGCGCCTGTACGAACCCTAACAATTAGGCCATATAAATATATATGTTTAATTTATAAACGTCTCTTCTTTACGAAAAATACTGCGCAAGATGTTATTTTTTTAAGAATTTCAAGTATATTGGATATATTGTTACTATGCTACAATATACAGAAAGTAATGTGTCATTCCTGTTATACATACATATTTAATGTCAATCTGTAAAGGTCTATTGATTTCTTAGTTGCTTCTCTTTATAACATTTAACCACCTACGACTTTTACTTACTTACAACATATTTCTTGTTTGAATATATTTCACCATTCTCATTTATTTCATTTTGTTCTGACAAAGATACTCGGTATAACTATTAAATTATATTTGTTATCATCGGTTATTGTTGTTTTGTGCATTAGCCCGTAGTTATTTTCCGTTTCAGTTGCACCACCTTTTAACCAGATCATATAATCAACTGTTGAATTAACCAGTAATATGTATGTATTTCATATGTTTAATCATAAAATAAACAGTATAAAGTGCAATAAGGATTTTCACTTAAATCAAGTCTTTAATGAAAACTGAAACTAAATATGTACAGGCGTAAATCAATATAAAGACCGTGGATGCTTTATGTTGAAAACAAAAGGAACTCCGATGGCTTGCAATGTATCAGATATATTAAATTCATCAATAGAATTTTTTATTTTTCAATCTGAAAAAGCTCGCACCAATAAGCATTTGCGTCTGTTTGGTGAACGAACTCGGAAATGAAGGTGCGCCATTAAAAATAAGCTATAAAATTCATGAAAATTGAAACACTACGCAATACATAAAAACTGATTCTGAACACTTTACATTGTCAAAAATTTAAAGTTTTAATGTTATAGTTTATCCCATTTTCTTGCCAACCTAAAACCATAGTTTAATTTTGAATCATCTCTTATTTAGTCTTTGTTTGAAATTTTGTTCATTTCAGAAGACAATGATTCAATTTTGCTAATTTACTATAAAAACTCCATTATAAGTCCACCAAATATAGCCTGAATTTTTCAAACCTTTTTCCATTGAAATGATATTACATGTACCAACGACGCAGATGGCTGTTTAGTAACGTGTAACGATATTAAATTTTTCGGTGCAAAAACAAATAAGAAATCGATTTGAAAAAAGTACCAATTCATTTCAAATAGAACAAAATGATAATAATGAAAATAATTTAGAGACAAATATTTTCTCCATCTGTATCACATAGTTAAACAAATGATTGGCATTTATACAAGCATTTTTACATATCAACCACCATTGACTCGGTCATTGTTGCAAACATGTTGTGATAAGGTCTTGCAAAAATGATTAGGAACTAACGCTTTGAAAGGTTTACATATGTAAGCCACAGTCGTTACAACTAGGCCATCTCCGGCAAGCTTCGGGTTAGACCGCTTTAAGATATACGAAAATGCGCTGAGCCCCCTTCATGTAAATGCTCAATTAATCTTAGGCATAAGTATATGTACAACCAACAAGACGAAAAGAAAGTTTCGTTTGTAACCTTATAAAGAAAAACCCGAACATCACACAGCCAATATTAATTTTGAGGCGGAATACGACAATGCATAAGTTGGCATGCAACCACTGCGGTCATTCTTGATGACATATTCCATAGGTTGAGCACTTTCAGAAATATTCCAATTCAAAGTAGCTGATTAGAATATGCATTTTATGCGTACTTGGATGTTATCAGACAAACATTGTCACATCTTCGATTAAACTCCATCACAATTTCTATTTAAATACGACCGTTGGATTGTTTCTTCAAATAAATGGAAAAACTCTTGAATGTCTAGCGGAGTGTTACAGACAATATGTGGATGCGACGTCATTTAATAAGCTATTAGACAGTTCTCTTTTTGAACAGTCAGAATAAGCCCCGGGTCAGTTGCTCAGTCCTTTTGCGGATGCTTGACAATACTTATGCTTCCGGAAAAAGGCCATTAGGATTTCTCAAATAATTATAAATGAAACAAAAAAACTACGAAATTTTCGAGAAAAAAAGACGTTCTTGAATGTTTCCAATAATATTCCGTTCATAGATAATGAAACAACCTCTTACTCTACACCATGTATAATCATCTATTATACTGATCTGCATGAACATCCTGATAGCAATCTATTTATGAACGGATGAACTCTTTATGAACATCCCTGAGCTGTTCATAAAAATCGTGAACTGGCTTTATTGTTCATTTAATTGAAGCAGTTGATCGATAGTCCATCATGAACATAAGCTAATGCACCTTTTATTAACTGTCCACCAACAAATCTTTAAAACAGGTCCATGAACCCAGTGTCATAAACGAAATAGCACTAGTTCTCAGAACAATATAATGAACTTGAACTTGAATCATCAAAATTAAAAAAAACTGCTTCAATGACCTACTTAGAAATTTTAGGTTTTTAAATTGTATTTTTTTAGACTTGACTCTAAAGTCATGAAGTCTTTTGGGTTTTTTTTTTTGGGGGGGGGGGGGGGCTCCATGTTTGATTAACGTTCTTTTGCTGTATCAGATTGCGCAGAAAATAATTAAAATATAGCCAAAGATAGTCTGGTGGATTCATGAAAAAGGTTTGCTAAATTATATTTAGATTCCAAACTTTGCGCAGTGATGAAACAAAGCAATATTTGTCAATTAAAACCAGGATAAAGGTACCATTTTTAATATCAGCTAACACTTTGTTTTAAAAGAGAGACCATATTGTACAATGAGCAACACTTTTATTTATTTCAAACTCTTAATCAAATACTTCCGACAACTTTGTATAAGTATTAAACAATTCCTTTTCTAGTATTTAAAAGATTTAGAGTTAGACCAGGTTGCGTATTTGTGAATTACAAATTTAATAAATGATTTAATGTCTCTCACGATCGTTGATTATGATAAATGTCATGCATTTTGTATCATTACCAATATAAATCAAAATATAGGTTTGTTCTTTGGCAACGAAGATATGAACGTTGATGTTTGGTTCATAATGTTTTCTTTGATTCAGCTATAAGTGTAGTTTTTTAATATGAGTTTAACTACTGCAATTTTATTAAAAATTAATACAGACATAATTGTATGTCCAACTCTGTTCGTACAGAGCAAAGTATTTACACGATAACTTTTTTCAGAAATTTTAAGCCGACAATTTATAAACCATTTTCTAAGTTCGAGCTGCTGGATTAGAATGTTTCAGAACATGGCTGAATGTGGCTGTGGCTCTTCCTGATGACCTTGCTAACTAGTTTGACTAGTTTGGGATTAAAAACATAGATAGAACACAAAATGCTATATTCGTCTATCCTGTAGTTGATCAATTCATTGAAACCTGAAATAAAATAAGATATAAGAAGATTAAAGAATTTTAAAGGGCATATAATTCAGATCATCACCCATTTTTATAGGAGTAAAAACTGACTGTCATCTTGCAAAGTAAACGACATAAGTAGTCTTTAATATTACGGCACCTCTGGGAAGTTCATCAATCGGCGGCAGACGTGTGTTCATGATGTTTAGACACTGATATTCAGACATTGTGTGTAGATAGAAATATATTTCGTTATGATACTGGGGCTTTCATTCAAACATGATTTGAGGATTTAGTTAATTTGAACTGCTTGGATACCTCAACATTGCTAAAAGTGTCCATGGCGCTGTAACAATCCATTTCGATTTATTAATTAACATTTGCTTAATTGGTACTATTTTGTTATACAAATAAGCAAAATGTTGAATACATGATATTTTAAATATTATCGGCGACATTTTTTACATCACGTGATGATGTGTTCAACCAACTTTTAAACGTTAACTACTTTAGTATGTGCTATAACACTTAAAGAAAACAAATACAGATGAAACATTTGTCTCAAATTTTGTTAGGAACACTGCAGATTACGGGTGCATTCAACTTCCAGAACACTGTTAGCAAGATAACAACGACTTGGTATATTTGCTTGTTACCCCGAGATCATGCTGAGATTACCTTTAGTGTTGAAAAACGTTGACAACGCAGCGTTCAACGTATTGTCAACAAAACGTTCTTTCCTTGAATATATTTTTATGAGGCACGTTGAAAAGTCTCATTGTCGCATAAATGATATAATTCCCAGTAGGAAGTTGTCATTAACAATTTATCTTACTGCAGAGCCCTATTGTCACAGACCTGCATATGTCACTGATTAAGAAGTTGAAGATATAAATGATGGTGGAACAAGAAAATGTTTCACGGGAGTGTTTTTTATCAAAGAAATTACATGCACGTCGTGTTGGGAGAATTAAGCTTTCCTCGTTGTGCAGTATAGAGAAGACTGAGCGGTCTTGATGTATACTTGTTTAGTCAAAAAGGAAACGTTATATAATTTCGGTAAAAAGTGCAACAATTGTTGAGTTACAACTCCGCACTTCTTATTTTAATAGTATGGTGGGCATACCCGATTGTTTATGAAAGTCTTTTTTTATTAAAACCCCTAAAAAGGGTTTACTGCCAACAATTACAAGGAAAAGCCCACAGGAACTGGATAGACCGTACGCACCCTCCCAGGGCGTACAAAAAACAACCGAGTTAAACCAACCTTTAATGCATATATGTATGTGATTCAAAATGGATCTTTCAACACCAGAAAAATTGCCTATTGCTGAAGAAAATAAATGACAACCATTTATTAATGAAATCTGCAAACAAATGTATGGGTTGCTTACTTGACAAATGCTACGAAATATACTTAATATGGCTTCCTTTTGAGACAAATATAACTTACATAACTTATATTACAGAAGACTGCATATACTTAGAATGTCGCACATTGATATATTTTTTCACACAAATAACTCTTCTACTTTTGTTTATTTGTCACAGGTTTCTATTGCAAAACAGAAGTTGATAACAATATATACTTGTTCCCAGCTGTGTGTAATGTATATATTTCTTTTTAGCTATCTATAAAGTGTACTTTTTAAAATAAATAAAGTAAATATTTGCAAACTTTGCCCAAGGAATAAATCCAATCTTTTATCGGTAAAGCTATGAAGAGGCGGCCTGTTTGTGCTGTTTGCATTTATCATCGTGGTGTGTATCTAGTTCATTGTTCCCTTGTGCCTTATTAACGGAGTTTCGATTTTAATTTTCGAATTTTAGATTTGTCATTGTAGTTTTCATTGAAGTATTGTATTTCTGATGTACACTTCATGCGTAGCAACAGTTTTGTCAATTTTTGGTAGTTTAGTATTTAGTATTTTTTTATTTCCGCCTTCTTACGCTATCGGAATCTATGTCTAGCCTGTTAACTGTTCCTGATTTCTTCGAACGCTCTGCACAGTCCAAAAACACAGAAAAAATATTTGAATCTTAAAAATAGGTCCATTGCTGTCGTGCTCTGTTGTTTTATTTGGACTGTAATGTACTACGTCCACCGATCTCAGGTTGTAAAGATATGCTGGTAATACATGCAAATTTCATTAGGACAATATAATAGATTCTGCTCGGATATGATTATATCTGCTATCTGTCTATTGGAAGACGACTATTTTTATATCCGTCTACCTACTCCATCAGAATCTAGATTTAGCCTCATAACTGCTTCCAATATCGTTAACGCCTGCACAGTTCAGAAGTATCAAAACAAGTGCTCTATTTTTATATTTCGATGATAATGTACAATGTCTATCGATCTCAGTTTGTAAAGACGTGCTCCTAATATTTGCAAATTTCATTTACGTAAAACAATGTAATTGAAAGTGCTTGTTTTCGAGTATCCCTGCTCTCTGTCATAAGCATGCCATAAACATCCAATTCATAATCATAGTTACAAGTTATTTTTTATTATGCAAATCATTGTGATGATAAAATCACTTTTCTCTACATTCGCCAGAATCAACGATCGTTGATTATGATAAATAACGTACATTTTGAATTGTAGTTTTATATCCAGTACCGTATTGACACAACAATAGTATGTATATGATTAGTTTTTCAGATTTTTCATCTCTAAATTAATACCAATTTTTAAAAGATTGTGCGGCTAGACAAAGTTTTTCTTTGTGTTTAATACCGTGTGCGTTGAAAGCTGTCTTGTGCCTATTTCTGATAACATGACTGTGTTAAAATCTTGTCAATGACAATATAGAGACAACAATAAAATGTTATCTTCGTCTTATCCCCAACTTTATCATTTATTTGGAAGCTAAAAATAATGAATGACTTTCTAAGGAAATCTAAAAATCCATGATTCATGAAGTATCAAGAGAGTGACAATCCTGTAAAGAAATATTAAAGGAGCAATGGGCGTATAATTCTTATCATCAGCTATTAAATTTCACTCCCGGGAAAACGGACTATCGAATAGATAACAAACAAAGAGGAAAGAACTAAGTATGATCTTATTTGTTTCAGACAGAACAATCAAGCCCCGGACTGATAAATTACTAATTGCTAGACATATAAAATTGTAATGCTCAACACATTTGTCCATGTTGTGTAAGAATGGACGTCAAAAGACAAACTGATATATCAACTCACCCTAGATTCATTTTTAAACGAAAACATTATAATACAGCCAAAACTACAGTGACAAGCCTAGTAGCCTAAAGACGATATTATGTTTAAAGGCTTTTTGATCAACGCCAAAGAGACACAAAATCTTAACAATCTTATTTTTATAGGACATGACGAAGGCAGTGACAGAAATATTTTCGTGCGGATAGTCACTCTTGCTCATTGCTAAAAGCATCTTGTTTGATTGTACAAAAATGCATAAATGTTTTAATAGGATATATTTGGTATAATGCGCTTCTTAATCAGTATGGTTTCTTAGGGATTTTCTGCTTTCATTGGTTTGCAGATATATACGCAAAAAAATGCTCTTTCCAAGACAAAAAATAAAAAAGTAAAAACGGTTAATCTGTGAGAGTGCAGCTTTAAGGTATTTATTTATAACACGTTTTCCACCTGAACAAACGCTAATAATTAGGTCTTACATATAAATATATTTTATAAACATATCTTCATTACAAAAAAATACACTACTGCGCAAGATGTTATTTTTTAAGAATTTAAAGTGTTTGGGATATCTTGTTACTATACCGCAATATACAGAAAGGAATGTCTCATGCATGTATATATACGTATTTAATGTCAATCAGTAAAGGTCTATTGATTTCTCCGTAACTTCCATTTAGAACACTAAACCATCTATGAGTTTTACTTATTGAAAACCTATTTCTTCTTCAAATTGTTTGAAAACTAAAGAATATATTTTACCATTCCTATTGATTGCAATGTGGTAATTCCAGAAGACAATGATTTAATTTCGCTAGATTACTATAAAAGCACCATCCACCAAATATAGCCCGAGCTTTGCAAACCGTTTTCCATTGTGTGGCTTATTGAGACTACATTTATTATTGCATGTACCAACGACCAAGATGGCTGTTTAGAAACGAATGTCATTCTGGGCACGACATCACATTGATTCGAAAAAAGTACATATTAATTTTAAAGTAGAACAAGATTTAATAACAATACTGAAAATAATTTAGAGACAAATTATTTCTCCATGTATATCACATAGTTAAACAAATGATGGACATTTATACAAACATATTTACATCTCAACAATCGATCAGAATAACGCATACTAGTATGCTCGATACGTCATTGTTGCAAACATGATCAGAACAGATCAGAACAGATCATGTTGTGATATTGTCCTGCAAACAATAATTAGGAACTTGCGCTTCGAAAGGTTAACATATGTCAGCCGCAGTCGTTACAACTAGGCCATCTCAAACAAGCTTCGGGGTAGACCACTTAAATAGGGTTCAAGATATACGAAAATAACCTGAGTCCGCTGTCATGTCAATGCTCAATAGGCACGAGTGTATGTACAACCGACAAGACAAAAACAAGTTTCGTTTGTAACTTAATAACGAACACATTGAACATCATACAGGCAATATTAATTTTGATACGGAAGACGACAATTCATTAACTGATACTGCGACTTCAGGCACTGCAGTCATTCTTGATGACCTTGATGACATATCTTACAGGTTTGGCACTTTTAAAACTATATCACTTTAAAGGAACTGATAAGAATATGCATTGTATGCCTACTTGGATGTTATCGGACAAACATTGTCACGTCTTCGATTAAACTCCATCATAATTTCTATTTAAACACTACCGTTGGAGTGTTTCTTAAAAGAAATGGAATTACTCTTGAATGTCTAGGGAGTGTAACAAACAGTATAAGGATTCGACCTCAATTAAATAAGCTATCAGACAGTTCTCTTTTTGAACAGTCAGAATAAGCCCAGGGTCAGTTGCTCAGTTAATTGACGGATGGTTCACAATACTCATGTTTCCATGATTTGTCGAATGATTTTAAATGAAACAAAAACAACTACGAAATTTTTGAGAAAAGAGACGTTCCTTAATATTTTCAATAAAATTCGTTTCATAAATAATGAAAGAACCATTTACTCTATAACATGTATAATCATCTATTATCCTGATTTGCATGAACATCCTGATAGCAATCTATTAATAAACGCATGAACTCTTTATGAACATTCCTAAGCTGTTTATAAAAAAATGTGAACTGTCCTTCATTGTTCATTTTATTGAATGTGTTTATCGATAGTTCATGAATTTAGCTAATGCATCTTTTATGAACTGTCCATCAACAAATCATTAAAACAGGTCCATGAACCCATTGTCATAAACGAAATAGCACTAATTATCAGGCCAATATAACGAACTAAAGTCCTTGAACTTGAATCATCAAAAAAAAAAAATAATAATGAGTTATTAAGAAATTTTAGGTGTTTAATTGTTTTTTGTTCAGACTTGGCTCTTAAGTAATAAAGTCTTTCTTTCATATGTTTGGCTGCATGTTTGATGAAAGTTATTTTGCCTGATCAGATTGCGCATATTATAATCAAAATATAGCCAAAGATAGTCTGGTTGAATCGTAAGAAATAGGTTTCCTAAATTTTAATTAGTTTTCAAACTTTGCGCAGTTATAAAACCAAGCAATATTTGTAAATTGAAACCAGGATAAAGGTACCATATTTGATATCAGCTTACACTTTGTTTTACAAGAGAGACCAAATTATACAATGACTATTAGCAATACTTTTATTTATATTACACTCTTAATCAAATACTTTCGAAAACTTTATAAAGTATTAAACTATTCCTTTTTAGTATTTAAAAGAGTTAGACTTAGACCAAGTTGCGTATTTATGAATAACAAGTTTAATAAATGATTTAAGGTCTCTCCCGATCGTTGATTATGATAAATGTCAAACATTAAGTATCATAACCAATATGAATCAATTTCAAGTTTGTTCTTTGGCAACGAAGATATGAACGTTGATGTTTGGTTCATAATGTTTCTTTGATTCAGCTATAAGTGTAGTTTTTTTTAGTATGAGTTAAACTACTGCAATGTTATTAGAAGTTAATACACACATAATTTTATGTCAAAATCTGTTAATACAGAGCAAAAGTATTTACACGATAACTATTTTCAGAAATTCTTACCCTACAAATTATTAACCATTTTTTAAGTTTCAGCTGTTGGATTTAAAAGTAATTACAATGTTTAAGACCATGGATGGATGTGGTTGTGGCTCAACCTGATGACCTTGCTGAGAAGCTTGGGATTAAAAACATATAGATAAAACACGAAAATTCTATATTCGTCCTATCCTGTAGTTGATCAATTAATTGAAACCTGAAATACGGCTGTCTTGGCAACTTAATATCCATCGTTCATGTATTGTATAAGAGAGTAACAAATCATGTAGTGGAAGATTAAAGAAATAAAAGGGCATATAATCAAAGAAATAAAAGGGCATATAATTAAGATCTTCAGTCATCTTTATAGGAGTAAAACTGGCTGTCGACTCGCAAAGTAAACGGCATAAGTATTCTTGAATATTTCGACACCTCTGAGAAATTCATCAATCGGCGTCAGATTAAACGTCATGTGAGATTGTGGTCTAAAGATGTAACACCCGTTAGAGTTACTCTGAATCTGTTAGCGTGCACTAGTGAATAATACTTGACTGTTAGACACTGATATTCAGACATTGTGTGTACATACAAATATATTTCTTTATGATACTGCTATTGGGGCTTTCGTTCAAACATGATAAGAGAATTTAGCTAATTTAAACAGCTTTGATACCTCGACATTGCTAAAAGTGTCTATGACGCATTCAAAGTACGCATATAACAATCCTTTCTCATTTATTAATCAACATTTGCTTAATTGGTACTTGTGTTATACAAATAAGCAAAATGTTAAGAACATGACTTGCAATCCATCTGGGTTAACCATTACCGCCGTCTTGTTCCACCTAGACGTATTCATTCAGAATAAAGTTCCACAGGCGCGTTCTATTGTCTTTGATAGTGTGTTAATTAGCGCCATCTTCATTGGCGTGTGAATGCATTAAGTAAGTCAGTTATTAAATATCTATCCCGTCTCAGACGCCAGAGCATTGCGTTGGAGTATTTTCAGTACAGATGACGAAGATGCGATGTGGTCCTTAGATTAGATCCGCCATTCAAATGTAGAGAAAGTCACGCTAGTTGTACTTTGTGTTGTTTTTTTCAGTCTGTTTAAATTTAGCCAAGCTGAAACTGAGCTTTACATACTAAAATTATAGTATTTGTTTTACTTCTGTTTGCTTATTCATCAGCTTGAAGCTGTTAATAGTTTGAGAACACATATTTGTTTTGTAATATATTAAGTCAAATGCCTAGAATGTATTTCTCTGTGCATTCTTTGTTGAAGAGCAGACAATCAAATTAATCGTTGAAACAGCTTAAATAAATTTCCTGGACTAAATACCACAATTTCGAGATTCGAACGATATTACACATAACACATTTTCTCAGTTAATTGCTTAATTTGAACAAGTGACAGATGCCGTGGTTTGTAACATTGCAGAACTCAGCATTGCTGATCCGGCTTGATTTGTGATATCTATATCTGGTAGCTAGTTACTTGAATTATCTTTAACTTCATATATTTATATTGTTTCTAATAAAAATAACTTTATTTTGTTTAACGGAAACTATTTATATAACGCGAAGTTCCTAGTTTCAAGTGTAATACAATTATTATGTTGTTTCGTTGTATTTCACTAGTGTAATATGATTTGATTCATTTCGCACTACTATTATAGCGTAAAACACTTTTACCGTAACCTGAGTTAAATATTTGTTTTTGCAACAATGATATTTTATAATAATAGTTTTTATATTCGTTGCCATTTAATACAAACATTTATAAAACATGCTATTAAAAAATAGTATGGAATTCGTTACAGAAATGTGATAAATCTCGCCAAAGGTGTTTCTTGAAATAGTTGGAGAAACTCTTGAACGGCTCGCGGAGTGTAACAGACTTTTTGTGGATGCGAGTCTATTTACAGACTTATCAGACAAAGTCTCTTTTTGAACAGTCAGAATAAAAGATCTATTTTAGGCCAGGTTCTGTCGCTGACAAGTCTATCTGTAAATTGGGAATATGCTTAACATCTGTAAATTGGGAATATGCTTGACAATAATCATGTTTCCGTCTTTTTAAAATCATTAGAACATTTTTTGTACAAACTTGTATAATCAACATGATAGGTATAGATCTACGTATGTACATTTTGAAATAAACTGAACCCTTTTGAACAACCATTCAGATTTAGAAATTGAGAAACTGTTCTCTGATTTACCTTCTAGTACATGAACTTTGAGAAATTCTCATGCTTTTGTTTAGGAAAATATTTTTTTTGGAACTATAGTTCAAGAACGTAAATTATTCTTTAAATGAAATGTACAAGAAGTTGAATCAGTTCATGAACTGATGAACTCTTTATGAACATTAATGAGCTGTTCATCAAAATTCGTGAACTGTCCTTCAGTGTTCTTAAACAAGTTTATTGAATAGTTCATCAATATTTCATGAACCATATTTGATGCATCGTTTATGAACTGTCCACCAACATATCATCAAAAAAGTGCTTGGACGCATAGAAAATTCTTAACAAGACCGAAGTTCTTGAACTTGGATCATCGAAGTCCATTGAATTTTATGTATTTTACTATACGTTGTAGACTTCACTCTAAATCATTTGAAAAATATCACAAACACTTTGATCAATTTATTTCATTGATTCTAGTGCCATGAAAATTAAATAACACTTCAGAACAAACTATTTTTAAATATATAAATGTATGGTTTAAATCACCAATGTTAAGGATTTTTTCTGTTATAAAATCACAGGATATTGTTTATTGTCACATGAATCTCATGTTCTTGGATTTTTATAGAACCCAAATCTTGAACTGTTCAAGAACGGTTCTTCGAATGGAATTATCGCATAGGTACCATACATTAAACAATAATTTTGATAATTTTTAAAAACAATGAAAGCAATCCCAGCATTGGCAACGCTTATATGATATCGTTTACAGAGCGGATAGGAAAAACAAACACTTATCAAAACTTATTAAGAGGATAAACTTGGTTGTGTTAAAAGTACGTAATAGGCAGAGTGTGTGAAGGTGTGTTCAATCTCTGCTGGATGAGGTCAGGGACACAAATAAATCGCTTGTAAATAAATGCAAGGTCAGCGCATTCAAAGAAAAAAAACAATCACTGGGAGTCATCCCATCTTTATAGAAAAAGAACATTTTGAATGTTTTTTTGAAGCCAAGCATTATCGCAATGTCTATGTTCTTGTTACGATGAGATCATACTGAAAGTGATAGGAGCTGTAATGTTGAAACCCCACAGAGTGGACCATTTTATTAACAACGCAGCTCTCCTTTTATTGACAGTACAACGTTCTTTCAATACATGTATTTTAGGAGTCACGTTGACTATACAAACGCACAATTATTTTCGCACAAAAAATATAAATCCTAGTAGTGGGTTGTCAATAACAGTATATCTTACTGTTGAACCCTGTTGTCACAGATCTGGATTTGTCCATGATAGATTAGTTAAAGCTATAAATGATGGTGGAACGTTGCAAAAGAAAATGTTTCCCGGGGGTGTATGTTTCCAACGGAAGTGCATGCACGTCGTGTTGGGAAAATAAAGTTTTTCTCGTTGTGCCGTATAGAAAAGACTGAGCAGTCTTGATGGATACTGGTTTAGTCAGGAAGCGATCTTTATATAATAGTATATTCTATTTCTATTCAACCATTGTTGAGTATCAATTCGCATTACTTATTATACAAATAGTTTTGTAATGTAATGGTGGGCAAACGCTACAAGTCATACAAGTCCTTTTTTAATTTAAATCTTAATGAATGAGTTGTTCACGCGGTTTACTGCATATAATTGCAGGGAAAGGCCAACAGGAACGGGATACACCGAACGCACCATCCCAGTTGTACAAGATGACAACCAAGTATACCCCTTTAATGCGTTTTGGTACGTGAGTAAAAATGGATCTTAAGACATCAGAATGATCGTGTCAGAAGCAGAAGAAAATAAGTGACAATTTTTACCTAATGAAATCTGCAAACAAATGTAATGGGTTGCTTTCTTGACAAATGAAACGAAATATACGTAATATAGCTTCCTTTTGTGACCAATATAACCTACAGAAGTCTGATTATTTTTTTTAATATGTCGCACAGTGATGTATAGTTTCACACAAATAACTCTTTTACTTTTTTATTTGTCACAGGCTTTTATTGCAAAACAGACGCAAGTTGATTACAATATATACTTGTTCACAGCTGAGTGTAATGTATATAACTCTTATTACTTATCTATAAAGTATACCGTTGAAAATATCTAAAAGTTTCTTTTTGCATTTTGTAATAGATATTTGACTTTACAGATGAAGTTTCACAGTCTTATTCTAATGCGTTAGTCCAATTATATATCTGCAAAAGGTATCTAGATGCACGCATGGCCTGTTTGTGGTAATTGTATTTGTGATCGGAGTGTTTATACGTTTGTGACTCTAGTTCATTGTCGTTTAGACCCTTGCCCTGTGCCGCTTGACGGGGTCTATTTTTGAATGTTTGACACTGTAGTTTACATTGTAGTATGGTATTTCTGATGTAAACTTCAAGAGTAGCAACAGTTTTGTCACTTTTTGGAAGTTTACTTTTTTATAACCGTCTTTCTGCGCTATCGCAATATAGAATCAGCCTATTAACTGCTCCTGTTTTCTTCGAACGCTCTGCACAGTCCAAAAATATCTCACACAAAAACCCCCATTTGAATCTTAAAATAGTTCCAATACTGTAGTGCTCTGTTGTTATATTTGGATTGTAATGTACAAGGTCCACCGACCTCAGTTTGTAAAGACTTGCTTGTAATATTTACAAATTTCATTAGGACAATGTAATACATAGTGCTTGGATTAATTATATCTGGTCTCTGTCAGAAGTATCAAAAACAAGTGCTGTATTTTATATTTGGATGATAATGTACCACGTCCACCGATCTCAGATTGTAAAGACGTGCTCGTAATATCTGCAAATTTCATTAACGTAAAACAATGTAATGGAAAGTGCTTAGTTACGATTATCTCCGCTCTCTGCTCTCTGTCATAAACATGCCATTCATAATTATTAATACAAATTATTTTTTCAATTATGTTAATCTTTAAGTAACGATAATAAAATTACTAGAACTGTTTCTATACATTGGTCAGAATCTACGATCGTTGATTATGGTAAAAAACGAACAATTTGAATTGTAGTTTTATATCCAATGCCGTATTTACACAACAACAGTATGTACATGATTAGTTTTCCGATTCTTTATCGCTAAATTATTACCACTTTTTAAAAATATTGTGCGGCTAGATCATAAGGGTTTTCTTTTTGTTTAAGACCGTGTGTGTTGAAAATCGTGTTGTGTCTTTTTATGATAACATTACTGGGTTAACATCTTGGGATAGTCAATGACACTATAAAGACAACTATAAAATGTTATTTTCGTCTTATCATACACTTGATCATTTAGTTCGAAGCTATAAATAATGAATCACTTTCTAAAGAAATATAAAAATCCATGATTCATGAAGTGTCAAGAGAGTGACAATCATGTAATTAAAATATTAAAGGAACAATGGAACATTATTCTTATCATCAGCTATTAAATTCCACTCCCGGAAAAACGGACTATCGAATAAATAGCAAACAAAGAGGTCAGAACTGTTCAAGTGTCATTTTATTTGTTTCAAGCAGAATAATCTAGCTCCGGACTGAATAATTGTATTACGTTAATCATGTAGGCAGAAACTGAGAAAGGTGAAACTGTAAACGGATATCGGTATTGTTTGCACATATGTGAATTAATTCTTAATAATGCATTTCCAGGGGTGATATTTATCAAATATTTGACATTGATATAAGGTCATTCAAAATCAGTGTATTTTTTGTAGGTTTGTTTTTCTTCTGCATATTATCTTATTTTTATATCCAATGAGTGATTTTTTTCAATGGTAGATGAATTTGACCATATGGCATAGATTTTGGACCATACTTATGTGAAAAACTACAGAAACAAGCTCAGTAGCAAAATGTTTAAGCATAAACCCGGTTAAATGACACTGGGTAGACGCCAAAGACATAGAACACAACATCAACAAATCACAAACAAGAAACATGGAAGAACAGTACAAAACGCCATAAACAACACAGTGCATGCGTACTATATATACATACATTCTATATGTAAAAAACTAGGTATGTTTATCAAGGATTGTAAGGTACCGCCTTGGAACGGTCAGAAAAATGTAAATTTACTGGGGGTTTAAACCGGTTTAAGTGCACAAACCTCACTATTATAACAACAATCCTAAATAAACATAAAACGCAAAAGGTAAATCTTACCAAAGTATGCATTAACTTGAGGAAACTTAACAATAAAACAAATACTAATAAACTTACAGGTAAACTCCAAGTACTTCTATGATTAGAGATCCCAACTCTATCTGCAGACAGAGGAGTACAATTCAGAGCACCTAATGCAAAAACTTTTCAAAAATACTATGCAGTCATTGTTTGAAACTATGAGCATCACACACAGTCTGCCTTAGAAAATAAAAGTTTAAAACTGTGCGATCATAGAGTTTCATAATAAAAAGCATCATTATATTAAAACTGGGAACAAATAAAGAAAACATTATTAAAAATAAAAGCGACATGTATTAGCTAATCTTTCCTTCCAAATGATTTGAAAATGTAAAATATTTGAAGAAATGAAGTCACATGCCAAAACACTCCGAGTCAGCCAAAAACGTTTTAGCTGAAAAAGGTTTCTAAAGATAACATGAATTAGCAAAATTTTCATAAAATCAAAGGACTGAAAGCTTAGTTATGTAAGGATGCTATATTCAACCCTATATTTTGTTACAGGAATTTATCTTCAATTGATGAAAACTTAAATCTGTAACCTACAAACAAAAACGCCCTTAGATTAGATTCAAATACTTAAAACGTATATGAATAAAAGAAATGGACGGATACTATTTATAGATACCTTCATTGTGTCATTTCCAAAAGGGCTGAATGGTGAGGTAAACGCTACTTGGCGTTCGTGTTCAACACAAATTAGTGTTGCTGATAGTTTAAATGAATCTACTAACAAGTATTTGATACTAAAACGAGATTTTTTGTATGAAGTATATAGACATCCACTAATTAATATTACATTTTTCGTCACAGCCTTATTAAATCTTTATGCTTTTTTAGTTATCCAACATCTTAGATGATTGACATTTCTACAAGGACCTTATCATATCGACAATGATACCGATCAAAATGACAAAAACTGGTATTGAAGATTCATTGTGTCATCGATGCACACATGCTCTGATACAGTCTGCCAAAATATCCTGAATCATGACCGCAATTTTCTAAACTCATTTTTAAACGTTTTTAGATATGCTGGTTCAAGTTTGAAAAGGTTTTACATCAAGTTCATATCTCGAACAAAATATTAATACAATAATAGGTGGTTTGTGTGATTTAGAATATACGCCAATCCAATGAAGCAGTTAGCCAGAGCACCTTTCAGTCATACCCAAACGCTTCCACAGCTACAACACTGAATTCGATGGCCATCAATTGGTCCGTGCTTATATAGACATGCATTTGACAGATAGCTTGTTATTTCATATCAAGACATTTTCTTAAGAGAATCCGTTTTTCAAGTAATTAAAAAATTACCCTAATCCAATGTAGGGTTTACATAAGTTGTCCATTTCAACTTTCAGACAGATCCAAAAGGCTTTCACAATTACATCATGCTGCCATGGCCATCAATTGATCCGTGTTTTTACGACATGCATTTGACAGTTAATTTGTGAGTTCAGTATTTGCATGGCAGCACATTGTATTATGCACTCTACCTTTCTGAATTTAATGGATGGTCATTTCGTTAAAAATAATTAAAAAAATGTTTACATGTAAATGTATATATTCGAAGTCACAGAAAGTAGTTAAGCAATTTAAATGATCTGATAAGCCATATTGATATTCACATGGATCTCATCTTATGACATTTCAATATGAACGCGTTGAACATCACAAGGGCAAAGATAGTTTTAAGACGGGGAACAGCAGTATACAAAATGGTACTTAATTAATTAATTTGCTTGCGGGCAATGCTGTCATTCTTGGTGACAATTCTTGCAGGTTGGGCACTTTAAGAAATACTTCACCTGAACGAAACTGATAAGTCTAGGTATGATTACATACGTGCTAGGATGTTATCGGACAAACATTGCCACATCTTCGATAAAACTCTAGTCAATTCCTCTATTAAATACTGTCTTTTGAGTGTTTCTTGAAATAATTGGAATACTTCTTGAACAGCTAGCGGTGTGTTACAGACAAAGTATGGATGTGACGTCAATTGGCATGCTATCAAACAAGGCATCTCCTGCATCAGCAAGAATAAGTGATAAATCTAAGCCATATGTGCAGTTACTGACAAGTTAAAGTTTTTGTCTGCAGTTTTGAAGAAATCAACGTCATGTCACTGAAAACAATATAAATCATTCAGCAAAATTAATAACTCAAAATAAAAGCCTGATATCACAAAATTGAAATATGGGAAATACTCTTATATATACCAGTATTATCAACATTTTCCAAATGACAATTTTGGTAACGCATTGGCTACTACATGTGAAACTGCAACACAGGCAACACATATATATTTTGTATTCCATAAGAAAGTTAGTAAAACACGAAGGGATTTAGTAAGAGAGGTTTTAACCGGCCTACGAGTTCATCCGGCTAACGAGGGCTAATCCTCACCATTTATCTCTACAATTATCATAAAAATATATACCACCTACTTAAGCCTTATTGGAACAGCCATTTGTGTGTGCTTGTTTGTGTGCTAGTGTGTATACTAGTGTGTCCTATACCGAAAATGACAACGCAACAGTCCATTCTTAATTCGTCTGTTAAAAAGATCGAGGTATTGTCATAGTCTTTGCACCGTTGTTACTGGTGATAAGTTTACCTTAGCGATCACTTCAATACCTATCAAGATAGTGCAATGTAATTTGGTACTCTTGTTACAGAAGACAATATGTTACGCAACTCTGGCAATAATACTAGATGCCCCTTTTACGGCTGATAAACAGTGACGAGCAGTGGCATTCACCTCGCGGAGCACTTCTTTGAAATTAAAACGAAATTTGCATTAATAAACTACAGGCATAACATTGGGAAAACTCTTTTTACACAAGTAAAGCAAATAGAATGTTGTCAATAAAATATCTTATCGCAGAACCCGCTTGTTAGAGATCTGGAAATGTCGATGTTAATATTATAAATGATGGTGGAATGTTCGTCAAGACAACCTAATTTAAAGCAATCGTTTTCCGTGAGTGTCTTTTGTCAGTGCATTTATACACACATCATTGTAAATGTCGCAAGGTGTTAGCTCATAGCGTGTATGCAAGAACAACTATTGTTGAGTAAAAACTTTTGTTTTGATGTAAAACAAAATAGATATAATTGACGTGCTATGGGGAGAAGTTTTATTTTTATTTTAAACCACCAGCAAGACGTTTTTCGTTCTGCCTACTTTTAACAGCCAGTATGACAAAACGGACTTTGTTTTGCCATGTGCCTATTGTGAAAGTGAATAATTACGATATATTCTAATGGTTTGCTTACTGGATAAATGAGGCAAATTAGACGTAAAATAGGTTTCCTCTGAGATCAGTAAATCTATCACACACGAATTAACAGTTTGCACGAATGAAAGTGAGCCGACTACTCGCCGTTATAACAGAAATAACTGGCATAAAACCCTAACTGAACATGACTAAGGTTTATTATACGACATTTAGCTTGACAGAAAATGTTGTCTAAATCAGTGCAGATGTGAAAATAATTTCCATAATCCAAATTAGGGGACAATTCTTAGTATTTTCTATTAGATTTAGTCGACAGTGTATTCTATTTGCACTTGTACTATTTTAAGGAAATATCGTATATATATATATCGTTCAACACTTTAAAATCATTGACATCTTATGAGGTATTTCATTTACTAGTATACTTATCATTTATAATCATTTAGTGGATTAAATATATATAACATATATTTTACATTGATGTACTATGTAACTCATGTATCTTTTTCAATTTGTGACAGTTTATCATTTATAACAAAAAGCACTAGGAACTGATAAATAAACACTTATTTAAACCATTTCCTTTACAATAAAATCCTCGGGATTCGTGGATATGACTCAGGGATTCTCGACAGTCAAACTCCGCTCAAGCTGGTACAAGGGTATCAGGCATAGTTTTGACATTTATCACTACTCTTTATAAATAGACTTTACTCAACAAAGACTACTGTTGCATGATTTTGCGGTGTGTTGTTCTCTCGAAGGATCTCTCATCCAGAATAGTGGTACAAGTTGTTTATACGGATACCTGTATCCTTTTTGTGAACTACGTCATCAAGATGTGTGTACATTCTGCACGTTTAAAATGACATATACGATAACATTAGGAAATAAATTATTATGGTTATCAGCAAGCCTACAAGAACAAATAATAAGGTCAATTTTGAAACACTTCTTTTAAACCCATCTGCAATATTTACATGTACTAGTAGATATCTATCATTTATAAAATTATGTTTAAGCTAGTGTACAGATCTTCGTAATTATTTGCGCAACGCTGTATTTTAAGAACAGATAAAATAGCCACAGTCAGTCTAACATTCTACAAAACGTCGTCTAATCTCTGTATCTAAAAATTGTCTATACTACTCGCATGTTTATCAATGCAAGACAATGCCTTAGAATTTATTTCATTACGAGTACTTCTATTCTTTGTCATACCCCTGCAATTCATAATCATTGGTACAAATGATCTCAATTTTGGAAGTTTTAGTGTTCGAGCATTATATTTAGAGATGTTGGTAAACTTACTGTTTCTGTCTCTTCTGTAGCCAAACCCACACCCAATTCTTTGATTATGACAAATGACTTACATTTAAATCAGCCGTTCCTAGGCACTTAGGAACAGTTTTGTTTTGTACAAAATTCTTCTTTCGATTTAACAATGACTGAATTGTGATATTGCAATTTCATTATAAATCATAACGCGTTTGCTTGAAGGACCGAAACTTAATGTCCAAATCTATAAGCATAAAACAACAATATCTACGCAATTAGGTTTTTTCGGAAATATCAATTTGACAAATTATGAACAGAAGTTTCTTAGTATGTTATAGACCAAGTATGAAGAAAAACTGGGTTGTGAACATATTTGATAGCATGACTTAGTTAACATCCTGGATTCGTCAAAGACAATATGAAGACAAAAATAGAATACCGTCTTCGTTTCCTATCCTTTACATGGTCATTTATTGGAAAGCTAAACATAATGAACGTCTTTCAAACGCAATATAGTAATTAATGATTCATGAAGTGTCATGAAAGTAGCATCTAATGTTACGGATGATTAAAGAAACAAAGGGGCATGATCTTATTTAATTCCTTTCCCGAAAAAACACAGATTATTGTATAAGAAAACTAAAAGACAAAAGTTTTTTTATCTCATTATTTGTTTGCAAATAGGATAACCAAGCAGCGACATTCTGAATATTTGTATTGCTAGATATCTCATAATGACATGTCAACAATAAAATGAAAACTACAGGGATAAGCACAGAAGCCAACCGTATCACGATACTTTTTCTGAAAGGCACAAGGTCAAAGCCTTACTGACACTTAATTGTAATATTAACACCAATATTTATGTTGTGTACAAGTTAACATTAATTAAAATCACATTACTTTCGATGCTCTCATATTATAGGTGTCAATATTTATGCGAAAAGCAACAATTTGATTCAATGTTTATCCTTTCTGAAGACAGACACCAAGGTTAACCAACTTAAATATTTTTTGTAAAGCGGATATATGTTTTGAAGAATTTGGTATAAATATTTAACATTTCTCGTTTGAAGTCAAAAGTCAAACTGATCTTTTAACCGTAGACTTTTGAAGTATGTAACATTACATCAACGCAAACTTAATTATTTAATTAAATTACTTGACAAATTTTGTTTTACTGTAATACAAAACCAGTAATGCGAAAGCCAGTAATGTACGCGGAAAAATAGGAATAAATATGTGAAACATAGTACATCGTTGAACATGCTTCTATTAGTGTCATTATTATTATTAAAACATTGAAAACTATCATGTTTAGATATTAACAACTTCGCACACGCTTCGTTATGTAACAGATGCATATATTCGCCAAGTGTCTCTACATACAGATGGATTTATAATATAGAGCAAACACTTCCACGATCCTTTTATGTTTGTAAAGACATGACAAAGAGAGAGAAATATATTCGCACGGATATTCAGCCTTTCTCATCGCTGAAAGCATCTTCGATGGAACGTTTAAAAGCGCAAAAATACTAATTGAATATAATTAGTAAGGAAGTTCTAAATCCATGATTTCTCTCATGTTTTCAATAATATCGTGCATCACTACAGCCTCTTATCACGATTTCATGGATTAAAACCTTTGTTATATTTAAAAGCTGACATGTTTTAAAGACAGCAAAACATTTACTGCGTGTCTGAATTAATTTCTGGTCGGGTCGTTTTGGGTTTAATCATATTATTTGCATTTTTTATGTTTAACCACGAATCCAGTACTATCAAGATATTTCTCATATCTAATAAAGCAAAAACAACGTAAATATTGTATTCAAATCTACTAACGACAGTTCGCGGTTTGTAGTTTTTAACAAATGCAAAGTCAAATAATTTCCTTGCATAAACTGAGATACACTTTCGATTAAATATTTTTACTTGATTGGAATTATTTCACACAATTTAAATGAATATTACATGTATTTAAATCTCATCATAGCAGTCATGTATGTGTTTTTGCAAGCCAAACAACAATATAACCAAATTGGTCATTATCTTGATTGGCAACGCCATTTTTAAATCTTAGCTCGTCTGTTCTTCAGACCAAAAGGCCAATTATTATAGCGTAAAACCTTTTTACCGTAACATAAGTAAAATATTTGTTTTTGGCAATTCATGTTAAAATGATAATTTTATATTCGTTGCCATTTACTGCAAACATTTATGAAACTTGTTATGAAACAAATAGTATGAAACTCGTTACGGAAATGTGATAACGCTCGCCGAAGGCTCGTATTACAACTTTTCCTAAACTCGTTTTATACTTTTTGTTTTAAAGTAAAGCTCTGATATAATAATACTATGGAAACTATTGGGCAAGCCAAATAGTCAACAATGTAAGCGAGTAACCTGTTTTGACGCATAAGTTTAAAAGTCTCTGTCTTTTTTAACCAAAAATTAGTTTCCCGAAAATACATCAGAAAACATTTATATTATTTCTTACTCTTTGATACCGAACTTTCAAAATATACAATTAAAGTATAAAAATATTCTGGTTTTAGTGGCGAGCGAACCAGCGCTGGAACAGTTAAAAAATAAATAGAAAGGACAACCACTCGGCCACAAAGATTGAAACAACATCAAATGGATATTCATTTTTTATCGAAGACATAGGTAACATCACGTGATAATGTGACCAACCAACTTTTAAACGTAAACTACTTGATTATGTGCTTTTACATTAAAAACAAAACAAATGCAGATGAAACATGTGTCTCAATACTTGTTAGGAACACTGCAAGTTACGGGTGTGTTCATAAGACGTCAAGAGCACTAAAGATTTTTGAAGTTAACAATGATTACGTTAAAACAGTTTCAAATGGTTTTGACAAAAAAAACCTCGATGCTATGACCATCCATGGACCCGTTTTATAACGTCATGCAAATCATAGTTTATTGTTATCTCATTCTTTTCTCTATCAAAGCTTCTACAAAAAGGTGTTTTTTTGTACAAAGCTAGAATACTAAAACATAAGTATTCGATTTGATGACACTGTGACATTCTCGATGACATATCTAACATGATTGACATTTAAACAAGACTGTTTGTTAAACGAAACAACTTATTCTTAGCATTTGTCGGTCGACAATGTTACGTGTTCGACTTAACTCCATCAGTCTTCCTTTATTTATTTAGAATAAATAACAGCCTTGTAAGTGTTTCTTGAAATAATTGGAGAAAGTCTTGAACGGCAGGCGGGTTGAAACAGACTTTATGTGGACGCGAAGTCTATTAACAGGCTTATCAGACAAGGTCTCTTTTGGAACAGTCAGAATAAGTGATCTGTTTTAGCTCAGGTTCAGTCGCTGTCTATCTGTAAATTGGGAATATGCTTGACATCTGCAAATTGGGAATATCCTTGACATTATGTTTCCGTCTTATTGTCTACAGCGCTAAAAGAAATCAACATAGTGTTAATAATGACGATATATATTTTTACCTCCATGATGAATACACGGAATAATTCGCAGATAGCTCTTTGATTTTTTTTTCTAAATCCATATGTTTCCTTGTAAACATTGTTTATTTAGATAAATCTTTAGAGAAAAAAATAAACTTATATAATCAACATGATAAGTATATACGTATGTACATTTTGAAATCAACTGAACCCGTTTTAACAACCATTCAGATCTAGAAATTGAGAAACTGTTCTCTGATTTACCCATTAGTACATGAATTTTGAGAAATTCTCGTACTATTGTTAAGGAAAATATTTCTTTTGGAACTATAGTTCAAGAACATAGATTATTCTTTAAATGAGATGTACAAGAAGTTGAATCAGTTCATCTTTATATCATGTACTTTATTTGATGCATCGTTTACCGTCATATCATCAAAAAAGTGCATGGACGCATTGAACGTTCTTAACAAGACCTAAGTTCATGAACTTGAATCATCTAAGTTCATATAATTTTACATATTTTACTATAAATTGTAGACTTCACACTAAATCATTTGAAAAACATCACAAACAATTTGATCTATTTATTTCAATGATTCTAGTGCCATGAAAGTTAAATAGCACTTCAGTATAAACTATTTTAAAATTTATAAACGTATAGCTTAAATCATCAATGTTAAGCATTTGTTTCTGTTATAAAATCACAGGATATTGGTTATTGTCACATGAATCTCATGATCTTGGACTTTTATAGAACCCAAATCTTGAACTGTTCAAGTACGGTTCTTCAAATGGAAGGTACCATACATTGAATAATATTTTTGATAATTGTTAAAAGACAATAAAAGCAATCCCAGCATTGGCGTATTAAGAGGGTAAACTCGGTTGTGTTATAAGTACGTTTTAGGCAGAGTGTGTGAAGGTGTGATCCATCTCTGTTGATTGAGGTCCGGGACACAAATAAATCCCTTGTAAATAAATGTTTGGGCATTCAAAGAAAAAATCAATCACTAAGAGTCATCCCATCTTTATCAAAAAAGGAACATTCTGCATGTATTTTTGAAGCCAAGCATTAACGAAATGTCTATTTTCTTGTTACCATGAGATCATGCTGAAAGTGATAAAAACTGTAATGTTGAAACCCCACAGCATGGTGCCATTTTATTAACAACGTAGTGTTCCTATTATTGACAGCACAATGTTCTTTCAATACATGTATTTTTTAGGTATCACGTTGACTATACAAACGCAAAATTATTTTTTCACAAATAATATAATACCCAGTAGTGGGTTGTCAATAATAGTATATCTTACTGCAGAGCCCTGTTGTCACAGATCAATGATGGATAAGTCAAAGCTATAAATGATAGTGGAACGTTGCAAAAGAAAATGTTTCACGGGAGTGTATTGATACTTGTTTAGTCAGAAAGCGATCTTTATATAATAGTATATTAATTTTAATGGTATGGTGGGCATTCGCGATTGTTTATGCAAGTCCTTTGGTTTTGATTTATATCCATAACGAAGGGGTTGTTCGCGCAGTTTACTGCAAACAATTCCATGGAAAGGAACGTGATACACTGAAGGCCCCCTCCCTGGGTGTAGAATAAAACAATCAGGTATACTTGGTTCAAAATGAATCTTTGTACATCAAAATGATCGTGCCAGTAGCAGAAGAAAATAAGTGACTACTTTTACCTGATAAAATCAGAAACAAATGTAATGGGTTGCTTACTTGACAAATGAAACGAAATATACGTAATATAGCTTCCTTTTGTGACAAATATAACTTACAGAGGTCTGATTATTTTTTAATATGTCGCACAGTGATGTATAGTTTCACACAAATAACTCTTTTACTTTTTAATTTGTCACAGGCTTTTATTGCAAAACAGACGCAAGTTGATTACAATATATACTTGTTCACAGCTGAGTGTTATGTATATAACTCTTATTACTTATCTATAAAGTATACCGTTGAAAATATCTAAAAGTTTCTTTTTGCATTTTATAATAGATACTTGACTTTACAGATGAAGTTTCACAGTCTTATTCTAATGCGTTAGTCCAATTATGTATCTGCAAAAGGTATTTAGATGCACGCATGGCCTGTTTGTGGTAATTGTATTTGTGATCGGAGTGTTTATACGTTTGTGACTCTAGTTCATTGTCGTTATGGCCCTTGCCTTGTGCCGATTGACGGGGTTTAGTTTTGAATGTTTGACACTGTAGTTTACAATGTAGTATGGTATTTCTGATGTAAACTTCAAGACTAGCAACAGTTTTGTCACTTTTTGGAAGTTTAGTATTTTTATAACCGTCTTTCTACGCAATCGCAATCAAGAATCAGCCTGTTGACTCCTCCTGTTTTCTTCGTACGATCTGCACAGTCCAAAAATATTACACCAAAAAACATTTGAATAATAGTTCCATTACTGTAGTGCTCTACTGTTATATTTGGATTGTAATGTACAAGGTCCACCGATCTCAGTTTGTAAAGACTTGCTTGTAATATTTGCAAATTTCATTAGGACAATGTAATTGATAATGCTAGGGTGCGAAAAATATTTGTTAAATGTGGTATGAATGATATTTGGAAAAGTCATGAGTTCCCAAACTCATTATGGCTTAAAAGGTCTGTTCAAATGAAATTATCTGATCTATTCAAAAACGAGTGGTATTCTACTTTAAAAACGTCAAGAAAATGCTGTAGCTATAAACTGTTTAAAGGGAATTTTGAATTCGAAGAATATTTAGTTAAAACACCTGCTATGTTTTTGAAATTTTTATTTAAATTCAGAATAAGAAATAATAGACTACCAATTGAAGTAGGAAGCTGGAACAATGTAGAACTGAATGATAGGAAATACGAACTTTGTGATAAAAACGGTATTGGTGCTGAATTTTATTATTTATTAGAATGTAGCTATTTTGCCGAATATAGAATAAGATTTATTGACATACAATTATACCGATATCCTAATGTTTTGAAATTTAAAGGTATTATGAATATCAATCCCAATGATGATATAAAATTCATAAAATTATGTAAATTCCTCAAGTGTGTTGTTAACAAATTCAGTATAAGAATGAAACACTATGTTCTCCTCCACATAAATGTATACATGTCTGATATTAAAACTTCAATAACTTAAAAATACCTGTTTAGAAATTCTGTATTATTATGCCCAATATATTTTTGTAATGCCTCATTATGTTGTATTGTATGTGTACTCATGCTCTTTTTGTCATGTACTTATGACATGAGTGATGTTAGATAAACTTAAACTTAAGGATATAATTATATCTGCTCTCTGTCAGAAGTATCAAAAACAAGTGCTATATATTTTATATTTGGATGATGATGTACCATGTGCACCGATCTCAGTTTGTAAAGACGTGCTCGTTATATCTGCAAATTTCGTTAACATAAAACAATGTAATAGAAAGTGATTGGTTGCGATTATCTCCGCTCTCTGCTCTCTGTCATAACCGTGCCATTTATAATTATTGATAAAACATATTTTTATTTATGCAAATCATTTAGTTGCGATAGTAAAATTACTGGAACTTTTCTCTACATTCGCCAGAAACTACGATCGTTGATTATGATCAATAACGTGAAATTCGAATTGTAGTTTTATTTCCAGTGCCGTATTCACACAACACAGTATGTACATAATTAGTTTTTTCTGATTCTTTATCGCTTAATTATTACCAATTTTTAAAAATATTGTGCGGATATTTAAAGGTTTTTATTTTTGTCTAAAACCGTGTGTGTTAAAAACCGTGCCGTGTTTATTTCTGATAACATGACTGTATTAACATCTTGGGATTGTCAATGACACTAAAAAGACAACAATAAAATGTTATCTGGGTCTTAGCATACACTCGATCATTTAGTTGAAAGCTAAAAATAATGAGCGACGTTCTAAGGAAATATTGAATCCATGAATCATAAAGTGTCAAGAGAGTGACAATCATATAGTGAAAGATTAAAGGAACAAAATGGCGTACAATTTTTATCATCAGCTATTAAATTCCACAGCCGATTGTGCGGCTAGATTTTAAGGTCTGCCTTGTGTCTAATTGTGATGACAAGATTGTGCTAACATCTTGGGATTGTTAATGACAATATAGAGACAAAAATAAAATGTTATCTTCGTCTTATCCTACACTCGATCATTAAGTTCGAAGCTAAAATTAATGAATGACTTTCTAAGGAAATATAAAAATCCATGATTCATGATGTGTCAAATCATGTAATGAAATATTAAAGGAACAATGGGCATATAATTCTTATCATCAGCTATCAAATTCTACTCCCGTAAAATGGACTTTCGAATAGATAGCAAAATGGTATTGCGTTATTCATATAGGCAGACACGTTCAACTGTAAATAGATATCGGTATTATTTGCGCATACGTGATTTAATTTGGTAATAATGCATTTCCAGGGGTGATATTTGTCAACTATTTGACATTGGCATTTTATGATAAGTACAATAATAGCACATTGGGATATTCATTATCATTGCATTGTTTGGAAACTTTAGCGGGTATACTTTTTATTTGGAATATATCTGTGGGGATGGGAGTCGGGGAAAAGGGTGATGTTTTAAGCAAATTGCGTAGGACACAAGTGAACAAGTTTTGTGATATAAATAATATCAGTATTTTATTATATACATAATGTTTAAAAACAAAACAACAATGTTTATTGCGTCGACAACGACAAACTGATCTTTCAACCTACCCTAGATTCATATTTAAATGATAACATTATAAAACAGTGGAAACTTCCCCTGTAGCCTAAAAAATAGGCAATATCATGTGTAAAGGCTCTTTGATCAACGCCAAACAAACACGACGCCACAAGAAAACATGGATTAAGCAAATTGTACAATATCGTCCTTTGTAAATGATGGGGTAACTAATCTAATCCATTAAAATCCATTAAAGCCTAAGAAATTTATTTTTAAAGGTCATTTTTTCATATAATCTCAAAGGGAAACAAAATGTGTTGGTGGAATAGACCACGGTGTTTTCATTAAGTTAACTGGCAATATCAGTTAATGCCTGTCTTTGGATAACAAAATGAAACCGACTTTTCCATAAAATCAAGGTGTCACTTCTTTTAGATGGATTGTCAACATTAAGAAAAATCCGGATCCATTAAATTTTGATTAGACATGACGAAGGCAGTGTCGTTAATATTTTCGTGCGATTATTTCGCGTAAAGCATCTTCGTTTGAAAATGAAAGGGGCATTTGTGTTTTTATAGCATGCATTTTATATAAGGTCATTCGAAAGTGAAAGGGGCATTTGTGTTTTTATAGCATGCATTTCATATAAGGTCATTCGAAAGTGAAAGGGGCATTTGTGTTTTTATAGCATGCATTTCAATTAAGGTCATTCGAAAGTGAAAGGGGCATTTGTGTTTTTATAGCATGCATTTCATATAAGGTCATTCGAAAGTGAAAGGGGCATTTGTGTTTTTATAGCATGCATTTCATATAAGGTCATTCGAAAGTGAAAGGGGCATTTGTGTTTTTATAGCATGTATTTCATATAAGGTCATTCGAAAGTGAAAGGGGCATTTGTGTTTTTATAGCATGCATTTCATATAAGGTCATTCGAAAGTGAAAGGGGCATTTGTGTTTTATAGCATGCATTTCATATAAGGTCATTCGAAAGTGAAAGGGGCATTTGTGTTTTTATAGCATGCATTTCATATAAGGTCATTCGAAAGTGAAAGGGGCATCTGTGTTTTATAGCATGCATTTCACATAAGGTCATTCGAAATCAGTGTACTTTCTTAGGGTTTTTTTCTACTGCATATTATCTTACTTTTATATACAATTACTTATTTTTTTCAAAAAGATGTTCACTTGATTTGTTATTTTTCCGTGGTAGATTAATGTAACCATTTGGCATAGATTTTTGACAAATCAAAAGATGCAAATACATCACGATAAAGATAATGAATCTATCTGCGATCGGAGACATTTCGTCAAGATTATAATACTCTTTCAAACATATAAGATGTATGTTGTTTTAAATATTAAACTTTATTTCTTTATTAATAACAATGAATTTCAAAATCAACATTTTCGCCGTTTAGTCTCAATTAACCTTTATCACATTAAGATGAGAATCAAATGCGTAAAACGTATAAGAAGATAAATGGACTAGTACCATTTACAGATACCTTCATTGTGTAATTTCCGTTAGGGCTGAATGATGAGATAACCACACTACTTGTCGTATGTGTTAAACACAAATTAGTGTTGCTTATAACTTAAATGATTCCACCAACAATTATTGAGTACTAAAACGAGATTGAGTATATGTCTTATATAGACATACAATAATTAATATGAAATTTTTCGTTACAGCCTTATTAAATCTTTACGCTTTTTTTAGTTGACCAACGTCCTAGATAAGTGACTTTTCTACAAGGAATTAATCATCTCGACAATCATACCGATCAAAATGACAAATTAATACTTGTATTCAAAAGTCATTGTGTCATCGATACATTATGTTCTGATAAAGTCTTCAAAAATATCCTGACTCATGACCACAATTTTCTAAATTTATTTTTAAACGTTTTTTGATATGGTGGTTCAAGTTTGAAATGGTTTTACATCACAGGTTCATATCTCGAACAAAGATGTTATTAAAACAATAGGTGATTTGTGAGATTTAGAATTAACGCCAATCCAATGAAGCCGAAGTTAGCCAGAGCACTGTTCATTCAACCTCAAACGCCTTCACAGTTTCAACACTGAGTTCGATGGCCACCAATTGCATTTGACAGATAGCTTGTTATTTCATATCACGAAATGACATTTTCTTAAGAGAATCGGTATTTGAAGTAATTTAAAAATTAACCTAATCTAAGGAAGGGTTTACATAAGTCGGCCATTTCAACTTTCAGACAGATTCAAAAGGCTTTTATAATTATATCATGATGCCATGGTCATCAATGGATCCGTGTTTTTTCTACGACATGCATTTGACAGTTAGTTCGTTAGCTCAGTATTTGAATGGAAGCGCACTGTATTATGCACTATACCTTTCTGAATTTAATGGATCGTCATTTCGTTAAAAATAATTTAAGAAAGAACGTTTAAATGAAAATGTATATACTCGAAGTTTACTGTAAGTAATAAAGCAATTTGATCTGGTAAGCCATATTGATATACAGCCTTTCACATTTCTTATTACATTAAAATCTAGTTTCCAGCATGTAAAATCCATTTACTTCTAATTATAATTAAGTCGTCACACTGCAACTGTTTTTGAATTTTCCGTGATATCTATCAGCGAAAAACACAGAACTATTAAAATGATGATACATTCTATACAAATTGAGGGTATTCATACATTCAAAAGATACATTTAAATAATCTATAGTTCATGATAGGTTTTAAAGCCCTGCTACACTTGACCTTTCCTTTTGATAAATCGTCGTGATAAACACCGCCATCTCAGTGATCTTACTGGCCATGCTCAATTGAGCATAGACTTGATTACAATTAAAACCAACAAAGTAAAAACAAATGTAAAACATGACAAATTTTATTTATGTACGGTATGTATAAGGCTTTCTTCTTAGAGTCTCCTCTTACGATATTTCAATACGAACATCACATAGGCAAACACAGTTTTAAGACGGGGAAAAGCAATGTATAAAAAGGTACTTAAGTAATTATTTGGCTTGCGGGCAATGAGGTCATTCTTGGTGACAGTCTAGGTAGGACTGCATACGTGCTAGAATGTTATCGGACAAACATGGCCACATCTTCGATAAAACTCTAGCCAATTCCTCTATTAAATACTGTCTTTTGAGTGTTTCTTGAAATAATCGGAATACCTCTTGAACGGCTAGCGGAGTGTAACAGACAAAGGATGGTTGCGACGTAAATTGGCATGCTATCAACATAAGGCATCTCCTGCATCAGCGAGAATAAGTGATCAATCTAAGCTATGTGAGCAGTCACTGACAAGTGAACGTTTTTGTCGGCAGATTTGAAGAAATCAACGTCATGTCACTGATAAGAATATAAAACATTCAGCAAAATTTATAATTCAAAAATTCAAGATTGAAATATGGGGTAAACTCTTATATATACAAGTATTATCAACATTTCCCAAATGATAATTTTGATAACGCACTGGTAACTACATGTGCAACCGTAACACAGGCTACACAGGTATGTAATGTATACCTAAAGAAAGTCAGTAGAACACGGAGGGATTTAGTAACTTTAGCCTGCTTACGAGTTCAACCGGCTTACGTGTATTTTGATTTGAGAACATGCCAAGCGTTATGGGATCTTCTAAGCCTACGATCCTTGAAGTCCAATACCGAATTTGACAACGCAACAGTTCATTCTTAGTTTGTCTGGTAAAAAAACGAGTTATTGTTATAGCCTTTGCTTCGTTGTCTTCGGTGATTATTTAACATAATCGATCACTTGAATACTTTTCAATGCTATTTGGTACTCTTGTTACAGAAGACAATATGTTACGCAACTCTGACAATAATATTATATGACTAATGCCTCTTTTCGACCTATAAACCACTGGCGAGCATTGGCAGTCATTGGAGCACTTTCTTTAAATTGAAACGACCTTTGCATTAATACACTACAGGCACAACACTGGAAAACTATTTGTCTCACAAGTCAAGTTAAAGCAAATGTAATGTTGTCAATAGTATATCTTATCGCAGACCCCGTTTGTCATAGATCTGGAAATGTCGATGGTAATATTATAAATGATGATGGAATGTTTGTCAAGACAACCTTACTCGAAGGAAAGGTTTTTCGTGAGTGTCTTTTGTCAGTGCATTTATACACCAAGTCATTGTAAATGTCGCAAGTTGTTAGCACCTATCGTTAAGTGTTGCAAGTACAACCATTGTAAAGTTAAACTTTTTGATTTATTTTAAACTATAAAGATATAATTGACATGTTATGGAGACCCTAAGTTTTATTTTAAACCACTAACAAGACGTGTTCCATACAACTTACATGTAATAGCCAGACAGTGGCCCGTACCTAGACCAACATAAACCCAAGCTATATTTCTACAATGATAAGCGGCCTAGGTAAACCCATGAATGTGTGTTTGTATGAATGACAAAACCGTCTTTGCTTTGCCATGTACCTGTTGATTATTGCAAATTATTACGATCTATTTTAATGGTTTGCTTACTAGACGAATTTGACGTAAAATGTTCCTTCTGAGATCAGTTAATCTATCACACACGAATTAACAGTTGCACGAATGAAAGTGAGCCGACTAGTTGCCGTAATAACAGAAATAACTGGCATAAAACCCTAACTGAACATGACTAAGGTTTATTATACGACATTTAGCTTGACAGAAAATGTTGTCTAAAACAGTGCAGATGTAAAGATAATTTTCATAATCCGAATTAGGGGACAATTCTAAGTATTTTCTATTAGATTTAGTAGACGGTATATTCCATTTGCACTCACAATATTTTAGGAAATATGGTATCTATATATCGTTCAAGGCTTTTAGGGCATTGAGGTCTTCTGTGGTATTTCATTTACAACTAGTATACTTAGTATCGTTTTTAATCATTTAGTAGCTTAAATATATATATAACATATATTTAACATTGATGTACTATGTAACTCATGTATCTTTTTCAATTTGTGACAGCTTATCATTTATAACAATAAGCACTAGCAAATGATAAATAAACACTTATTTAAACCATTTCCTTTATCATGGTTACACACAACATACGCCTCTTAAGTGAATATGACAGAAAGATTCTCGACAGTCTAACATCGCTCAAGCTGGTGCATGGGTATCCGATATAGTTTTGACATTCATCATTACTCTCTATAAAGAGACTAAACTCAAGGACTACTAATATCGTTATTTTGTTGTGTGTTGTTCTTACGAAGGATCTCTCATCCAGAATAACGGCACAAGTTGTTGACACGGATACCTGTATACTTTTTGTGTACTACGTCATCAAGGTGTGTGTACATTCTGCACGTTTAGAATGACATGAATATACGATAACATTAGAAAATAAATTATTATTTTTATCAGCAAGCCTACAAGAACAAATTAAAATGACATTTTTGAAACACTACTTTTAAACCCATCTGTAATATTTATATGTACTAGTAGCTTTCTATCATTTATAAAATTCCGTTTAAGCCAGTGTATTGATATTCTTAATTATTGACGCAACGTTGTATTTTAAGAACTGATAAAAAAGCCACAGTCAGTCTAACAGTCTACAAAATGCCGTCCGATTTCCGTAAATAAATAATTGTCTATACTACTCGCATGTTTGATCAATGCAAGACGATGTCTCAGTATGTTTTTTATTATGAGTTCTGCTGTTCTTTATCAAACCCATGCAATTCATAATTATTGATACAAATTATCTCAAATTTGGAAATTATAGTGTTTATAAGTTTGAGCATTATATTTAGAGTTGTTGGTAAAACTACTGTTTCTCTCTCTTCTGTAGCCAAACCCACACACAATTCGTTGACTATGACAAATGACTTACATTAAATATAGGTATAAGTATTAATCAAATTCAGCCATTCCTAAGCACCTTGGAACGGTGACGTTTGGTACCATATTTCTCCTTCGATTTAAGTATGACTGAACTTGATGCTAAATTGAGTTGTTATATTGCAATCTCATTATAAATAGAAACGCTTTTATTTGAAGAACCGAATTTTTGCCCAAATCTATAATTAAATATAAAACAATATATAGACAATAAGTTCTTTTACAAATTTGAACTTGACACACCATCTGAAGTCTGAAGGCAAACTGGGTTGTGAACATATTTGATAGCATGACTAAGTTAACATCCTTGGGTCGTTAAAGACAAAAATAAAATACCGTCTTCGTCTCCTATCCTGAACATGGTCATTTATTTGAAAGCTAAACATAATGGACGCCTTTCAAACGCAATATAGTAATTAATGATTCATGAAGTGTCATAAAAGTAGCATCTCATGTTACGGCGAATTAAAGAAACAAATGGGCATCACCTTATTTAATTCCTTTCCCGAAAAAACACTTACTATTGAAAAGCAAAACTAAAAGACAAAAGTATTCTTTTATCGCATTATTTGTTCGTAAACAGGATAACCAAGCGTCATGATTAATATATATTTTGCTTGACATTTCACAACGACATCTCAAGAATAAAATGAAAACTAAAGGGGCATGCCTGGGCAAACGTATTACGATGACATTGTTGAAAGGCAAAAGGTCAAAGCCAAACAGTCACAATTATAATATCAACACCAATATTAATGTAGTGTACAAGTTAACATTAATTCAATTATATCGTCGTCAATATTTATTATTACTGAAGAAAAAACGCTAAGGTTTACCAACATCAATATTGCTGTTAAAGCAGAAATATATCTATTGTAGGATTCAGCATTATTATTAAACAAAAGTCGAAAGTCAAACTGATCTCCCAAGTAACCGTAAACTTTGGAAGTACCTTAAATCAAGGCAACCCTAATTATTTAATGTGATTTCTGTGATAAATCGAAGTCATGTTCATTGTAACACAATAACAGTTTATCCAATTAAAGTGATAAACGCGGAAAAATAGGAACATATGTGTAGAGCATAGTACATCGTTTAGCATGCTTCTATTAGTGTCATTATTATTATCAAAACAATGACAAATATCATGTTTAGATATTAACAACCTCGCACAAGCTTCATTATGTACAAGATGAATATATTCGCCAAGTGTCACTACTACCAAACGGATTTTGAATATAAAGCAAAAACTACCACGATCCTTTCATGTTTGTAAAGACATGACAAAAGACACAGATAGATATTTTCGCACGGACATTCAGCCTTTCTCATCGCTTAAAGCATCTTTGTTTGAAAGTGTAAAAGCGCAAAAATACTATATTTGAATATAATTAATAGGGATTTTCTAAATCCGTGCTTTCTCCTATGTTTTCATTAATATCGTGCATAGCTACACGCTACTACCACGATTTTATGGATTTAAACCTTTGTAATATTTAATTGCTGACTTGTTTTAGATAAAACAAAAACATAACTGCGTGTCTGCATTGATTTATGGTTGGTTTATTTACTGGTTGTTTGGGGTTTTGAATCACCTTATTTGTTTTTTATGCAATACCACGAATCCAGTATCATCGAGATATTTCTCATCTCTAAACAAAAAAACCCGGATAAACAACAAATGAATTTTGGCATTCGCTCAAATCAAGCTATACCAAATTGAAGCTGTCAATGGCATATTCTACAGCAGATCCTTGATGCCACACCAAGATATGTCAATGTTGTTATCCTAAATGATGGTGGAATGTTTGTCAATTAAGTAACTCGAAGCAAATGATTTACGGGAGTGTATTTTGTCACTGCCAGTTATGGACGTCATAGTGAATGGTGCAAGAAGTATGCTTAATTTGCTTAATTGAATAAAAGTGCAACAAGTATTGAGTAATAATGTATTTAATAATTTCACTTCAATTAAAATATAAACACTGTATTGGAAAGGTCGCTTTTTGTTATTTGACTTTTGGTTTGTATTTAAACCATTTGTGTTGTATTCTTAGTGCAACTTACTTCAAAAGCTAGAGAAAGGCCTAAGGCCTTATCAATCAGTAGTTGGCACGACCACACGCACCCAGGTTGTTCAAAAAACAAACAATAACACATGTAGACCCCTTAACGCGTGTTAGTATTTGTCACAATACGGGGTTGTTTTGCAATTGCCTATTGCAGAAGGTGATAGTGTCCTTAATAAACAAATGAGGCAACTTAAACATAACATAGGCTACCTCTGAGACAAGTACATCTATCACATATGTATTAATTTGATTTGCCACAAACAAACAATTGATCATTACTGCCTTAATATGAACGATGGAAAATCCAAGTTAATATAGTGGTTGGCTTGTTTGACAAATGAGACAAATTAGCCATAGTAACGGTTTCCACTGATATTTGTAGAAATGAATCTGTTCATGAATGAGCATGCGCCAATATTGTAATCTAATAGACACATAAATGAACGAGATCATACCTTCGTTTACTTGAGGGAAAGTATAGTCTCAAAAGTAGCATTCATTCGTTATACAGATAATTTCGATGATCAAATTGAGAGAACAATTCAGAATTCTGATATTTTTGTCAGCAGTATCTTTCATTGGCATTTGCAAGTATTTAAAAAATGCTTGTAAACTTTACAGTTCACACTTTAACATAATTTTAACATAATTGGCATACTTAGAGGGCACTATTTCGGTTTATAGCATTTTTTAAAGAAAGTTGTATTAGTTGCCAAAGTGATAATATGCTATTCGGAAAAGTCGCTTGACTTCAGCTAGTACGAAAAACGAAACTATGTGACTAACAACATTATAACTGTTAATAATACTTATGTATAAATATTAATATAATTATATATATTAATAAAATTTTATCAATTGTATTTGAATAAAAATAATGACTTTTGTTCTACCATTGTGCAAATTGTAATGTTTTTTTATCATATCCTGCCGATGTCTTGGACGTACCACAAAAGCCATCTTCTCTTACTTGTTTAATATCTAATAAACAAAAGCGAGAGTACAGATAAATAAAATTATTCGATTTACTTCTTCAGTGCCTGACTTGTACCCGTACATATTTATACAAGTTCTTGATAATTATTTAAACCCGTACTCGGAAATAAATGTGCATAAAACACGGTATTTCTACCTGATGAGACTAAAGTTGATCGCAGTAAATCTTTCAGCATTCATTAATCATTTAATATTTTTGCGTTTTCTCCTATTAAATACACGGCTACAATCTTGTTATCAGTAATTAATATATTCCACGAATGAAATATAATTGATCTGTGATATCTATCTTTATATTCCTTTACGTAATATATATAACAAAAGTATTGACGCGGTCTTATCATTGGCTATTTAAATACGATAAGTAACGATACATTTTGTGGCTTCGTTTAAAGCTGTTTTCAAGTTGTTCAGTGCTGACACTTTAAAACAATACATAAGAATAAATTGCCATAAACAAGTAAATTGCCAGTTATACATTTTTGATAAGCTACATTGTCTGTTTATCTAAGATCCACGAAGTGTATTCATCATCGAAAAGTGTGATGATTCGTTATAATTTGCCCATTTGCAATCATAGTCGAATCATCTTAGTAGGAAGAAAAGAAATTTTTAACCAACCATTCGTAAGTTGAAATGATCGATTTTGATTAATATGTATACCAAAATTTTATATCTTGCAAAAATCACAATTAATGATCTGAGCGTAACTTTTGGTTTCTGTAGAGACCAATAGTAAACACTCTAATTTTCAATTATTTGTTTAAATGAGTAAGACATGGCTAATACAGAGAGCAGAGAAATTCCTTATCAAATTTTCTCTTGTATTGATGATCCTTGCAAATATACACGATAACACAACTGAAAAAAAAACAGCCTGAGGTGAGCAAAAGTCAATTTTGAGACACAATATTGTTTTTAACTTTGTCCTATCCTGTAATTAATCATTTTGTTGAAAAGCTAAAAAGAGTTAACGACTATCTAGGCAATGTTAAAATCCATGATCTGAAAGTAACAAATCATGTTGTGGATGATTAATGAACAAAGAGCATATAATTATAATCAGCAGCTAGTTATATTCAGGGGTCCAGTTTCAATAATACATCTTTGTCGTGTGCTTATGTAAATTCGCTTAGCATAGTGACGGGTATTGTTTGCGATAAATGTCCTAATGATGTTGCAGTTGAAACGCAGTTAACGCAAACGATGGTAACGTCTGGAAATTTACTTTTTTAAGCCTTCCGACCATTATTGATACGAGACACGTGTCTTAATCGTTCCCCTTTCGAACCAAAATAAATGATAGTGATATTATAGGATCGCATTTTCATCTGGAAATCCAACCAACGTGCTTAATAATTGCATTGCTAGAAAGCAATATCAAGGAATACATTGCTAAAAAACTATCAGTGTTGTGTTTCATTCACCATTAATTAAGATGGCAACACCCGATATTCGCAGACTCTCTTAGTCAATCTATTCCATCGACAACAATCACAATCATCACTGAAGACAAGCATCATGGTTACACACAAATACAATATTAATATTCTAATACATTCTTTTACAGACAATGCGAAACCATGGCTTCATCAACAACATACAGAAAACAGCCTCGTTTTATTGTTTATTTACAAATAACCGTATTTTTCAACGCTTCCCTGAACCGGTTAAAGCGGATGTTTTTAAATTATACATTGAAAAGCCCAGGCGTCAGAAAATCAAATCATAAACCGTGTTTATTGGCACAAGCTATGGGCCCAAACGACATTGGACGAGAAACACATCGTCGAGTTACGGCCACCCAGCGTGCCCAAGGGTTTTCCGGATTTTTATCCGGATCGGAAAAACGTGATTAATATTTTATCCTGCATACCTAAAATTATACATTTGTTGAAACGTTTTTTATGTACATTTGAACAAAGTGCTTGTGCGAGGATTTATGACAACACGATGCGCGTAATTTATAGCACTGTTGACGTCAAAAAGTTCTTCATTTTTATTTTTAATAAAAAGCTTGCTTAATTATTAATTTTATCTATATTTAATAACATTTTCAAAAGAATGATGCTGCTGAAATATTGCTACCCCCTCCCCCAACAAAAATTAACAATGAGTTGTCAAAAAATTTACCAACACGCTTTACAGTAGACATCAAATGTCTGAAGGCAATGCAATGTTATGTGAAAGAATAAATGTTCAGCCGACCGTCTTGGATTTTAGGGTTTATACAATTAACTGTTACTTAGAAAAAGCCCTGCATTGTCAAAGCATGTCTCCAAAGCATATTTCAGCTGATGTTCCTCATGAACTGGAGTTGCCCATGCCATGTGTAGGCTCACTTCCAGCATTGAAGAATTGAGTGCGTATCTTTAAGTAGATAATACTCAGTTTGTTTTAATATGATTTTTTCACTTTGGATTTCATTTGTTATTGTCTTGTCTCTATTTCCCATGCCTTTAAAATGACTAATATTTTTTGAAAATTGCTATAATTCAGAGAGCTTACAATATGATTAACAGGTTGATGTTGTTTTAAGTATCGATTAATCTTTACTTTTATTTTTCAACAAAATGACGTGGTGTTCTAAAACACACAAGCGTTTACAATGTAGAAGAAAAGCCAAACGTGAATAGAATTAAATTTTAGTGATAAATTGAACACGTTTACAAAGAACATTTGAGTGACAATCTCGGAAATTGGTAACATTGAAAGTTCGTTTTTATTATCTTGTGACATACTCGCTATTAAGAGGCTACAACAATATTGTTTGTTAAAAACGAAACAACATTACATTTATGGTTTTTGGGAGAGATGTAATGACGCCTGCGTAGCATATCAAACTTAATTATAAGGACGATTGACGCTCGTGTTATGGCGATCAAAATGTCAAAGTTATACGATATTCTTGGTTTCATGATTTATGGCATACTTAATGTCCAAAGTTTGACCAGCAACTGAATTGTACTATTCACTGCACAGTTATGGCTATTGAATTGTGACAATTTGACAAATTCCAATGTGTCTACTCTCTAACTTAAACATTTCTTTTTAATTTGTTACCAAATTTGTTTATACTGTCAATGGGCAAAATATCTTGGCAAATAAATTGCATTATTCAATCTTTAGTAATGGCCCATGAACTGTCAAATTATGACCGAACTTAAATTGAGTCACATGGTTAGAAAATTGTGCAGCCAGACCGTGGCTCGAACCCGCTGAGAGGGCGAGTGCTCTACCGACTGAGCTACCAGACTGCTTACACACCTTCTCAACACCTGAATAGGTAACGATACCGTGACATTCTCCACTGCCAAGTTGAAATTCATCCCCAAATTAACAGGATTGAGAACAAGGTTTATATTATCTCGACGAGCCTACGGGTAGGACATTGAGTATATATACAGTCACGGCCACACACATGGCGCAAATGTTGTCGGATTGGCTTTTAGGGTTCATAGAAGACGGAAAGTCTGCAATATATATGTATACTGTATATTGTTAATTATGATTATCAAGTAATGTTCAAGCGAAAAGTGGCCAATACGTAGAAAACAATATTCTGTCGACGGCAATATAAAGTTATATAAAGTCATATAAAGTCATCAAACACAAATGGATCAATTATAGTAAAATTATGTAATAGTAGAACAAATGATATTATTTCATGTCTGCAATATATATGTAAACTATATACTGTGAATCATGCTGATAAAGCAATGGTCAAGCGAATAAAGGCAGAGTTTATCTCTCGCTACGCTTTTCCAACAGCAAACAGTTAAGGTGTATAGGCACTGTTATTGGGTAAACTTGCTTGCAGATATGGGTTTTACTGTGATGATATTAGAGGTATAAAGTACATTAACTAGTTATCTACGAGCTCGCTATAATACACGAACGCATTAGAAGTTTAATTGCAGATGGAAAAATGATAATATGGAACTCAGTTACAGATGCAATGTTTATTTTTATGATTCAATAAACTTAATTCAAAATTCACAATTCCAAAAAATAGCCTGTTATCACAAGTATTTTCCAAATTAATATGTGGGAAAAAGTCTTATAATATACCTATTTTATCAACATTTTCCAAATTATAATTTAGATAACCACTAGATTTTACATGTGAAACCGCATCACAGCCAACACAGGTATGTAATGTATTCCAAAAGAAAGTCAGTAAAACACGCAGGGATTAAGTTACTTTAACCTGCTTACAAATTCAACCGGCTTACGACTGCTGGGCCGTATTCAATAAACAACTTAGAATGGTCTTATTTTTAAGATAAGAAACTAAGTGTTTCGATTGGCATGTGTATTTAGCAGACCTGTAGGCTGAATGAAGTCGCTGAGGCATGTATGTGGATAAGGATAAGATGTATATTGAATAGTACCCTCTGAACCTCACATTTATCGCAACAATTATCACCTAGAAAATATAATACGTATTCAAGTCTCATTAAAACAGCCTTTTGTGTGTGCTTGTGTGTATTTTGATATGAGAACATGCCAAACGTCATGGGATCCTCTAAGCCAACGATCCTTGAAGTCCAATACCGAAATTGTCAGAGATCTGGAAATGTCGATGTTAATATTATAAATGATGGTGGAATGTTCGTCAAGACAACCTAATTTAAAGCAATCGTTTTCCGTGAGTGTCTTTTGTCAGTGCATTTATAAACACATCATTGTAAAAGTCGCAAGATGTTAGCTTATATCGTGTATGCAAGTACAACTACTGTTGAGTAAAAACTTTTTTATTTTTTTAAACAAATAAGATATAATTGACGTGTTATGGGGAGAAGTTTTATTTTTATTTTAAACCACTAGCAAGACGTTTTTCTTTCTGCTTACTTTTAACAGCCAGTATGATTAAACGGACATTGTTTTGCCATGTGCCTATTGTAAAAGCAAATAATTACGATATATAGTGTAATGGTTTGCTTACTGGACAAATGAGGCAAATTAGACGTAAAATATGTTTCCTCTGAGATCAGTAAATCTATCACACACGAATTAACAGTTTGAACGAATGAAAGTGAGCCGACTAGTTGCCGTTATAACAGAAATAAATGGCATAAAACCCTAACTGAACATGACTAAGGTTTATTATACGGCATTTAGCTTGACAGAAAATGTTGTCTAAAACAGTGCAGATGTAAAGATAATTACCATAATGCAAATTAGGGGACAATTCTCAGTATTTTCTATTAGATTTAGTAGACAGTATATTCTATTTGCACTCACAATATTTTAGGAAATATCGTATCTATATATCGTTCAAGGCTTTAAAGGCATCGAGGTCTTCTGTGGTATTTCATTTACAACTAGTATACTTATCGTTTTTAATCATTTAGTAGCTTAAATATATATAACATATATTTAACATTGATGAATTAGGTAACTCATGTATTTTTTTTCAATTTGTGACAGCTTAAACAAAAAGCACTAGCAACTGATAGATAAACACTTATTTAAACCATTTCCTTTATCATGGTTACACACAGCATACGACTCTTAAGTTTACATAGAGAAACAATAAACTGATGATTCCTCTGGGTGCGTGAATATGACAGAAAGATTCTCGACAGTCTAACATCGCTCTAGCTGGTGCATGGGTATCCGATATAGTTTTGACATTCATCATTACTCTCTATAAACAGACTCAACTCAACAAGGACAACTAATTGCGTTATTTTGTTGTGTGTTGTTCTTACGAAGGATCTCTCATCCAAAATACTGGTGCAAGTTGTATATACGGGTACCTGTATGTGTGGGCTACTTTTTGTGCACTACGTCATTAAGCTGTGTGTACATTGTGCACGTTTAGAATGACATACACGATAATATTAGGAAACAAATTAATACGGATATCAGCTAGCCTACAAGAACAAATAAAAAGGGCAATCTCGAAAACTTTTAACTTTTAAACCATCTGCAATATTTACATGTACGTGTAGCTATCTATCATTGATATAATTATTTTCAGCCGGTGTATAGATCTTCTGAATTATTTGGGCAGCGTTATATTTTTAGAACATTCAAATAGCCACAGTAAGTCTAACATTCTACAAAACGTCGTTCAATCTCCGTATCTTCAGAATTGTCTATACTACAAGCATGTTTTTTCAATGCAAGACAATGCCTCAGAATGTATTTCATAACGAGTACTTTCTGTTCTTTGTCGTACCCCTGCAATTCCTAATCATTGGTTCATATTATCTCAATTTTGGAAATTATTGTGTTCATAAGTTCGAGCATTGTATTTAGAGATGTTGGTAAAATTACTGTTTCTGTCTCTTTTGTAGCCAAACCCACACACAGCTGTTTTACTATGACAAATGACTTACATTTAATATAGCTATAAATAATAATCAAAATCAGCCGTTCCTACGCACATAGGAACGGTAATGTTTCGTACACAATCCGTCCACCGATTTAACTATGACTGAATTTAATGTTAAACTGAGTTGTGATATTGCAATTTCATTATAAATCATAACGCGTTTGCTCGAAGAACCGAAATTTAATGTCCAAATCTATAAATATAAAACAGCAACATCTACGCTGTTAGGTTTTTTCGGGAATATCAATTTGACAAATTATGAACAGAAGCTTCTTAGTATGTTTTAGACCAAGTCTAAAGGAAAACTGGGGATGTGAGCGTATTTGATAGCATGACTAAGTTAAAAATCCTGGGATGGTCGAAGACAATATAAAGACAAAAATAAAACACCGTCTTCTTCTCCCAACCTTAACATTGTCATTTATTTGAAAGCTGGACATAATGAAGCGGTTCAAACGTAATATAGGAATTAATGATTCATGAAGTGTCATGAAAGTAGCATCTCATGTTACGGCGGATTAAAGAAACAAATGGGCATCACCTTATTTAATTCCTTTCCCGAAAAAACACAGAATATTGAATAGCAAAACTAATGAACAAAAGGTATCTTTTATCGCATTATTTGTTTGCAAACAGGATAACCAAGCGACATACTGAATATTGGTTTTGCTAGACATCTCATTATGACATGTCAAGAATAAAATGTAAACTACAGGGACAAGCCCAGAAGACAAACGAAGTACGATGACTTTGTTAAACGGATCAAGGTCAAAGCCCAACAGTATACAACATAATCAATATAAGGATTTGGCTGGAAAAACATATGTTGTTTATCTTCTTCTTGCACAATCCTTATTATGAGTATGTTGTATACTATTGAATATATTTGTTCTTCGAAAATAAAATATGTTTAAACCAAAGCCCAACAGACACTTAATTATAACATCAACACCAATACTTATATTATGTACAAGTTAACATTTATTCAAATCACGTTACTTTTGATACTCTCATTATATCGTCGTCAATGTTAATCATTACTGAAGACAAACGCAAAGGTTTTCCAACTTAAGTATATTTGGTAAAACAGCAATATCTTTTGAAGAGTTCGGCATAATTTTTTAACATTTCTCTTTTGAAGTAAAAAAAACAACAACAACTGATCTTTTAACTAACCCTAGACATTTGAAATATGCAACATTAAATCAACGCAAATATAAATGTTTGATGAATTACTGAACAAAGTTTGTTTTACTGAAATGTGATGCGAAAGCAAGTAATGTACGCGGAAAAATAGGAATACATGTGTAAAACAGGACATCGTTTAGCATGCTTCTATTAGTGTCATTATTATTATTATTATTATTTAAACATTGCAAACTATCATGTTTAGATATTAACAACCTCACACACGCTTCGTATGTAAGAGATGAATATATTCGCCAAGTGTCACTACATTCAGATGGATTTAGAATAAAGAGCAAAAACTTCCACGATCCTTTCACGTTTGTAAAGACATGGCGAGAGAGAGAGAGAGAGAGAGAGAGAGAGAGAGAGAGAGAGCTATTTTTTGCACGGACATCCAGCTTTTCTCAAAAGCGCAAAAATATTAATTTAATATAATAAGGAATTTCTGAAGCCGTGCTTTCTCCTATTTTTTCATTAATATCGTACATAGCTTCACACTACTACCACGATTTTATGGATTTAAACCTTTGTAATATCTAATAGCTGACTTGTTTTAAAGAAAGAAAAAATATAACTGCGTGTCTGCAATGATTTGTGGCTGATTTCTTTACTAGTTGTTTGTGGGTTTGAATCAAATCATTTCAATTTGTTTTGTAATACATCGAATCCAGTATCATCGAGATATTTCTCATCACTAAAAAATTAACGTAACTATTGTTTTAAATAGTGTTTATGTAACAGTCGCGGTTTTGTAGTTTTTAATAAATGGTATGTCGTTCGCAAATAAATAACATTTCCTTGTATAAACTGAAAAAAAGCCTTCAATTAATTCAGTCAACTAGAATTTTTTCACACTTAACCGAATAAATTAATATTGCACTTATTTAAACCTCCGAGCAGCCATGTCTGTGCTTTCTAGAGCCAAACAACCAGAGAACCACACAGTTCATTATTTTGTTTTACAACGCATTTTTCAACTTTTAGCTTGTCTGTTTCTTAAAAGGAAAACGTCGAAGCTTTGCCATAACCACTGTATCGACGTCCGGTAACGACGACGGTAAGCATCTTTAACCGTGGCAGTTGTTCAAAAACCGATGAAAAGACGCTCAATTCAAACTTGATACACATTTTGCCAGAGTCAATATGCATGTTCCAGAAATCTCAGAACTTTGGCTAAAGTACTTAATAACAAATGCCCCTTATGTTACGGATAAACAACAACCGAACTTTGGCATTCGCTCTGCAATGCTCTGCTTTGAAAAAAAATCAAGCTATACCAAATTGAAGCTGTCAATGGCATATTCTACAGCGGATCCTTGATGTAACATCAAGATATGTCAAAGTTGATATCATAAATGATGGTAGAATGGCAAATAATATACGGGAGTGTATTTTTGTCAATTCCAGTTATGGACGTCATAGTGGATGGTGCAAGAAGAATGCTTTATTTGCTTAATTGAATAAAAGTGCAACAATTATTGCGTAATAATTTATTGTATTGCTTTACTTCAATAAAAGTAAAACAACTGTGTAGGAAAGGTCGCTTTTTGTTTGTATTGTACTCTTAAAAGGCTCATCGAATTAAATCCCGGGACTTAAGTAAATGTTCTATCATGGTTCGCTTTTCACGGTACAAGGACTGTGAACTTATTTTAGGACATGCAAATACATTACTCCAGCAAAACAACTCATTGTCTGTACAGCAGGATTACAGTGACAAAGTTCGTCAACACAGAAAACATCTTGGGGAGCGTATGATGACCGAAAGACGGAAAGGAAACTACGCTTCGGTGAGATATGACAAACTTATTGTCAATGATCATGTATATAAATACAATGGCAGTACTCAATCAACCGTATCAATTGGTTTACGGTGATCAACAGCTCGACCACGTGCTTCAGCACGTGGTATTCCGCAAGGTTAACCAGACGAAAACATAAATTCGGGGCAGCGATTGGACGTTAACCATGTGACCAGTGACATAGATGATTCACGCGGCGGAAACCGACCAACCATAGACAATACGGACTTACCCGAGGACGACGCACTGTCTGATTCATCAATTATGGATTAGGGACATGGCCGAGGCTATTCAAACCATGACAATACTGTGGGGGCGATTAATATAAACATTGTCAGCTGGAATATTGCTGGCTTAGGTAAACATGTAAACAATATGGAATTCAAATCCTTTCTAAATGCATTTGATATTATTCATTTGTGTGAAACATGGGGTAAATGCATTGGTGAATTTAGTAATTTGCTACAATCATATATTTGTCATGATAGTGTACGACCATTTAATCCAGGTAATATACGAAATAGTGGGGGTATAAGTGTTTTCATAAAAAGTAACAGAAACTGAACATTATTTCACGCATTAAGAGTTGTTATAATGATTGTGTTGTATTATACTGCAAATTTTCAATGTTGTTTAAATCAAAAGATATAATTATGTATTACACATATGTCTCCCCTGAAGGGTCACATATTTATAATTGTAGGGAAAAGAAAAATGGTATATTGTATATGTTTTCAAATTTAGAAGAGCTTAAGTTTGAATATCCAAATGCACTGATATTTTTGAGCGGAGATTTTAATGCAAGAACAAAAGATTATTTAGACTTTATACCTTTAGATAATTTGAATTATATTTTTGGGGAAGTAGATTATTAAGGCAGTTCTTTCAGTATGGTCCGTAGAAATTTAGATAGTGTTCGAAGTAATAACTTTGGCAAATCTTTGGTGAACCTGTGCTGTATTTTTGACGTGCATATTTTAAATGGCAGGTTGGCAGGTGACAATGAAGGCCACTTTACTTGTGTCTCTAATGATGGTGCTAGTGTTGTAGATTACATGATCGCGTCGTCGGAGCTATTTGAGAAATTAGTTGTCTTTAAAGTACTTGATCGACACGAGTCTGATAATTTCCCGATTAAATGTAAATTTAATATTGAATATTTAGCAGCAAATACTAATGGTGACTGTATTAATTCAAATATAGTTTTATCTAACGTGAAGAAATATAAATGGGACGATAGGCATAGTGACTCTTTCCGCAACAGTATTAACACGCTGTTTAATGAAAATAGGCGTTTAATAACATATCTTATAAATCAAGATATTAACGCGGCGATTGATAAAATAACCGCCTTTTACTATGAGGCGGGAAATAGGATGCTTTTAGGACCGAAAAACGTTCATTCATTGCAGCCTCGTTGGTGGGATGAGCGTTGTGATTTTCTTAAGAAACAAAAGTATGTGTATTTACGCAAATTTCGCTCTTCAAAATTAGCGTCTGATCTAAGACTATATAAGGATTGTAGAAATGTTTTTAAGAACCATTGCGGTGTAAAAATTCTTGAATTACAGACACAAAATAGACAAGAACTTATTAATAATCGAAATAGTCCATGTTTTATGTGGAAGAAAATTAAACAGGCTAAAACGAAGCAGTCTTTAGATACTAGTATAGAAGCCAGAAAGTGGTATGATCACTTTCGTAGTCTGTTATATGATGATGGAGTCATGCCTATTTCTGTAAATAAAGACATGCACAATACTGATATTGATGATAATGATTCCAATACTCTAAATGAGCCTATTACACACTCTGAAATTGAAAACGCGATCCGCAAGTTAGTTAATTGCAAAAGCTGCGGAATAGACGGAATTCCATCTGAATTTTATAAAGGCACTATCGATAGTATTGCGCCTTACTTATTGACTTTGTTCAATAGAATATTTCAATCAGGGGATTTCCCAATTTCATGGGGTCAAAGTATAATATGTCCTATACATAAAGCGGGACCCACACACGTTCCTGGAAATTATCGTGGTATTTCACTTACCAATACTATGTATAAGATTTTTTCAGGTATCATAAATAAACGTTTATACGAATGACCTGAAAATAATAACAAAATAGATGAATCACAATCCGGATTCCGATCTGGTTATTCAGCCATCGATAATGTATTCTGTCTCCAAGCAATGGTTCAAAAATATATATCAAAAAAGGGGGGTAGGTTTTACTGTTTATATGTCGACTTTCGTAAGGCGTTTGATAAAATAAATCACCAGATTTTGTTCCAGTCGTTACAAAAAAAGGGTATCAACGGGAAGTTTGTATATGTTCTAAAGCAAATGTATAACACTTTGTACTCTTGTGTTAAAGTACCAAATGAGGTCTCTGACGCGCAATCTAATAATAAAGCCCGAACAACTATTACAGAATTCTTTAAATGTAATATAGGGACGAGACAAGGGGATAAGTCAAGCCCGACCATTTTTGCATTGTTTATTGACGATCTATCGACGATGTTACGAGAGAGATGTGGTTCCGGAATATTTATTACAAACGAAATTAATGATATTATATGTTTGATGTTCGCCGATGATGTAGCTAGCTGTGCGGAAACAGCGAACAAATTACAACAACAGTTAAATGTCATTGAGCAATTTTGTGCAAATACTGGCATGGAAGTCAATTTAGACAAAACTGAAATAATCGTTTTCAGAAATGGTGGACCGCTAAGAAACTACGAAAAATGGTTTTTTTAATGATAATCAAATAAATAATGTATCGTTCTACAAATACATGGGGTTACTACTTACTCCCCAATTATCGTGGAGTGCAGCACATGATAAATTATCTGCACAAGCACAAAAGGCAATTTTTTCAATATATAGCTATAAGAAACACTTTGGAGCTTTCCCAACAAAGGAATTATTTATACTTTTTGATAGCATGGTTAAGCCAATTTTGTGCTATGGATCGCATATTTGGGGATATAAATATATTGATACCATAGAGACGGTTCAAAATAAATTCTGCAAGAGACATTTGTATGTTAAAAGAACTACAAATACATGTATAACTCTGGGCGAATGTGGACGTCTTCCTCTGTGTGTTACTTATTTTGTTAACTGCATTAAATACTGGTGTAAGTTATTAACTATGTCTAATCATAGATATCCTAAACACTGCTACAATATGTTAAAATCGTTAGATGACGCCGGGCGAAATTGTTGGGCATCCAGTATTAAATCTTTGTTATTCACGTACGGTTTTGGATATATTTGGATTGCTCAAGATGTAGGAAATATAGATCTATTTATATATACTTTTAGACAACGGTTGATTGACTGTTTCGTCCAAAACTGGCATAACGACATTAGTGAGTCCTCAAGGTGTCATCATTATAAACATTACAAAACATTATTAAATACAGAAAGGTACCTACATCTGGAAATTCCATTAAAATATAAGATTGCGTTTGCTAGGTTTCGCTGCTCCAACCATAAGCTGAATATTGAACTTGGAAGATATATAAATACTTCGCAAGATGAGAGACTTTGTATATATTGTCTGAATCAACATTTGACAGTTATTGATTGTGAATATCATTCATTCTTTCAATGTCCTAAATTCGATATTATTCGTAGACAATATCTTTTTAACTGGTATTCATCTGGTAATAGTTTAAATGATTTCTACTCTTTAATGTCTACTGAAAATGATAATACAATATTGAAGTTAACAATCTATGTATACCATCTGTTAGATATGATAAATGTGTAAATCGTATGTTGCAACTACTATACTATGTTGTTTTTTTGTACATTTTGTGTATTTTGGGCCGGTGGCCTTTATTTACTTGAATAAAATGAATTGAATTGAAAAAAAGGCTAGAGAAAGGCCTCGGGCCTAAACAAACATGCACCCAAGGTTTTGAAAAAACAACAACAACAACATATGCAGGCCCTTGAACTTGTTTTGGTATGTGTTACAAAATGGGGTTGTATGGCAAGTGCCTTTTGCAGATGGTGAGTGTGTGGATAATAAACAAATGAAGTAACTTATACAGAATATCGGTTGCCTCTGAAACAAGTACATCTAGCACATATGAATTCATTTGATTTGCCAGAAAAAAACAATTGACCATTACTAACTAATGAACGCTGAAAAGTCCAAGTTAATGCAATGGTTTGTTTGTTTGACAAATGTGACAGATTAGCTTTAATAACGGTTTCCTGTGAAAATTGTAGAAATTAATCTTTCCATGAATTAGCTTGCGCCTGTATTGAAAGTGGTCTATATTGTAAACTAATGGACACATAAAATAATAAAGAGGAGATCATACGTTCTTTTCACTTTAGAGCAAGTATAGTCTCAAAAGTAGCATTAATTCGTTATTCAGATAATTTTGATAATCGAATTTAGAGGACAATTCAGAATATTCTGTACTTTTTATCAGCAATATCTTTCATTGGTATTTGCAAGTATTTTAAAAAAAGTGTTTGTAAACTTTACACATCACATTGAACATCATTGGCATTTTATACGGCACTTCTACTCGTATTTCGGCTTGTATCCTTTTCTGAAGACCTCTGTATTAATTGCCAAAGCGATAATATGTTATGCAGAATAGTCGCTTGACTTCAGGTAGTACGAATAACGAAACTATGTGACCAACAAATTCAAAGTTGTTAATAATACTTATGTATACATATAAATATATATACCATACATGAGTAGCAGATGTCAATATCATTATATATGTAAATGAAATGTAATATTTTTAAGTAAATAGAATTAATGACTTATCATTTCCTTACGATGTCTTTAACGTTACACAAATGTTATCTTCTCCTACTTGTTAAATATTCAGTAAACATATGCGAGAGTATAGTTGAAATAAATAATTTGATTTACTTCCGCAGTGCCTGACTTGTACCCGTACATATTTATAAATGTTCTTGCTAATTCAAAACATTTAAACTCGTATTCCAGCTGTGTTTAAATGTTGAAAAACAGCCACTTATATGTACACTATCAAAACAATTTGGCATGTCAATAAAGGCTACATTAAGATGACACCCTTAAAAGAAAACAAACATGGGCTGTACTTTGATATATTCAAACAGAAATATGCATCCGTAGATAGTCCCTAGCTAAATCAAAAGGGTTGTTTAAACAAGCAAATGTTCACTTTTTGCAGAAATTATAGGTCGACAACTTGTTTAAAGTTCTACTTTTCGTGCTGAATTATGGTTTGACAAATTGTCACTTCGACCTTTCAACTTTTCGTGGGAAATTAACACCGCGACCAGTCGTATTCGCGTTTCTGATACATCGATGAGTCGACGACGGAAACGACATTCCAAAGTTTTCTTGTGATAGTAGCCTTAATCATCTGATGTCTTGTGTAGAATGTTGAATACGTATGGAATTACTGAAAAAATGATTTATATTATCTCTCCATATATTTTATATATTGGGCTTTTATCAGTCAAACATGGTCACGTCTTCGGTTAAGATCAATCTTTTTTTATTTTAAGTACTGCCGTTTGAGTGTCTATTGTAATAATTTAAATAACTCTTCAACGAATTGCGGAGTGTAACACGCGACGTGAACTGAACAGGCTATCAGGTGTCCTTCTGAACCAGTCATAATATGTGATCAAACAAATGCCGAGGGCCAGTAACTGGCAAGTAAAAGTTTATCCGTTGCGTGGGAAATGCTTGACAATAATCATGTTTCCGTTTTGGGACAGGAGCTTAAAAGAAATCGACGTAGTTAGTTTCATTTATTACAATATAGAAAAATTCTGCAAAATATTCAGGTATTTTCAAAATATAATGATAGAATTAGGCTAAGATGAAAATGATTGATATTTGTTTTTAATATTTTCAAAAAAAACACTTGACAAAGAGCTGAAACAATCATTTTGAAAATATATAATTATATAAGCATTTTGACATAAACTGAAAAAGGAAAAGCACACACATACACACAATTACTGCACAACCTATTAGAGTATTATTTAAGCATGTCATCACGTTGTTTATCCAGTTTTGAAGATAATTTCCATGAACAAAACTTCAGTAAAATTCAGAAAAACTATTTTATAAGCTACATTGTCTGTATACGTTTTTTAGAATGCATGTTTGAATATAGTTTAACACTTACACTTTCATAAGGCATTTCCCGGGCTTTATCATACTTAAAACTTGTCACATATAGTTCAACAATATTGTGGAAGGGTTGTGTTATTCGTGACGAGTGAAAACAGAATCCTCGCGTTGAATTAAACTGTTCATTGACAGTGGAAAGAATACTGTCAACATCCTCTATCACGGGCTTCAACGTAATTCTAATTCCGAATAACCAGAAAATTAAGACTGTAAATGTATGTAACTTACCGTATGACTGTTTTTTTAACAGACGTCTTAATAGTATTTAAGAAAATAATTACGTTAAACTATTGATACGTAATATTAAAAAGCCAGCATTGTAAACACTTCTTCAATCTATTGTACCGTCTGTACTGTTATGGAAAAATTGTTCAGCACGACATGGATGGGTATTTATACGTGTTTGCGATTTTTTGTGTACTACGTCATTCAGGTATTTGTACTGAGAATGGCATATACTTTGAAGAAACTTGTTTATGCGAGAAATTTGTCTACAAGTACAAATTAAAAGGACAATTTTGCAAACTACTTTGAAACCCAACTGCATCCTTTTCATGAACATGTAGCAAAGGGACAGATTCATGTCTTTAGTCTATAAAACACCGCTTTAGTCGGTAAGTTGATCTCTTCCTATTTGCCCAACCTTGTATTCTATTTTTCGAAGAAATCAATTGTAAGTTTTATCCTTTTTCACAAAACGATCTCATATCAAAGTGTATCAGTGCAAGACAATGCCTGAGAGAATGTTTTTGATTTGTTTCCCTGCTCTGTGTCATAAACATGCTCTTCTTAATCATTGGTACAATTAATCTCAAATTGGAAATCATAGTGTTTCTTAATTAGGACACTATAATGAGATAAATGAGATAAATCTTCCTCTCTACAATAGCCAAAAGTCGCATATCGATCGTAGGTTATGATTAATCCAATATATTAAAGATGCACTCTTACTCCCAAATAAGATTTACCGAAATTAATAATACTGTTTTTATTTTCCAATGTTATGACGGATACCGAGTTGAATTTGAAAGAAATGTGCATAAAACACGGTATTTCCACCTTATGAGACTATAGTTGATCGCAGTAAATCTTTAAGCATTCACCAATCATTTAATATTTCTGCGTTTTCTCCTATTAAATACACTGATACAATCTTGTTATCGGTAATTAATATTTTCAATAAACGCATTATTAAGTAAGTAGTTGAAGGTTTATCAGTCACAATTGATATTTGTTATGCATGTGTATATCCTGATTTTGAATAAGAGTGTCATTGGTTAGCATATAATTTAAATAAATCGTTCAAACTAACGAAGCGCGGTGGTTGGTCAAGATGTTCTCCCTCAAATTATTGTTCATTTTGCAATTTATTTTGATTTATTACATTTGTTTATGACGATCGAAATATAGTTGATCTGTAATACCAAACTTTATATTCCTTTACTTAACATATAGAAGAAAATTATTTACGCGGTCTTATCATCGGCTATTTGAAATCGCTAAGTAACAATACAGTTTGTGGCTGGGTTTAAAGCTGTTTCAATATGTACAGTGCTGACACTTTAAAACAATACATAAGAATAAATTGCCATAAACAAGTAAATTGCCAGTTATACATTTTTGATAAGCTACATTGTCTGTATACGTAAGATCAAACATAGTGTATTCATCATCGAAAAGTGTGATGATTCCTTATAATTTGCCCATTTGCAATCATAGTCGAATCATCTTAGTAGAAATACATTTTTAACCAACCATTCGTAAGTTGAAATGATCGATTTTGATTGATATGTATACCAAAGTTTTATCTCTAGCAATAATCATAATTAATGATCTAAGCGTGACTTTAGGTTTCTGTAGAGACAAATAGTACACCTATAATTTGAGATTATTTGTTTCCAATGATTATGAATGACGAGGCTAATACAGAGAGCAGAGAAATTCTTAATCAAATTCTCTCTGAGGCATTGTCTTGTATTGATGATCTTTGCAAATACAGCGTGAGGTGAGCAAAAGTCAATTTCGAGACGAAATATTCTATTTATCTTCGTCCTATCCTGTACTTAATCATTTAGTTAAAAAGCTAAAACAAGTAAACGACTGCCTATGCAAAATATAAAACCCATGATCGGAAAGTAACAAATCATGTTGTGGAGTATTAAAGAACAAAGAGCATATAATTATAATCATCAGCTATATTCAGGGGTCCAGTTTCAATAGGACATATGTGCTCATGAACATCCGCATAGCCTAGGTAGTTACGGGCAGAATCATTGCGATCAATGTCCTTCCGAATTTTTATCGAACTGCATTTTACGCCAAGAACGAGATTATGTCTTGAAATTTACTATGTTAAGCTTTGCGATCATTATTGATACGGGAAACGTGACTTAATCATTCACCTTTCGAACCAAAACAAATGATAATGATATTATAGGATCGCATTATTTAAATTTGTCTGGAAATCCAACCAAAGTGCTAAATAATTGCATTTCTAGACAGCAATATCGAGAATTATATTGCTAAATAAATATCAGTGGTGTGTTTCATTCGGCATTAATTAAGACGGCATACACCCGATATTTGCAGACTCTTTCATTCATTCTATTCCATCGACAACAATCACAATCATCACTGTAGATAAGCATCGTTGTTACACACAAATACAATATTAATAGTCTAATTCATTCTGATAGAGACATTACGAAACCATAGCTTTACCAACAACATACAAAAGACAGCCTCGATTTTATTGTTTTACAAATAACCGTATTTGTCATCGCTTCCCTGAACCGGTTAAAGAGTGGGGTTTTTTTTAAATTATACATTGAAAAGCCCAGGGGTCAGAAATTCAAATCATAAACCGTGTTTATTGGCAAAAGTAAAGGGCCAAACGACACTGGACGAGAAACACATCGTCGAGTTACGGCCAACCAGCGTGCCCAAGGGTCTGATTTTTATCCGGATCGGACAAACGTGATTAATATTTTATCCTGCGCACCTAAAATTATACATTTGTTGAAACGTTTTTTATGTACATTTGAACAAAGTGCGTGTGCGAGATTATTTGATGACAACACGATGCGCGTAATTTATATTTAACTGTTGACGTCAACAAGTTCTTCATTTTTATTTTTTTAATAAAAAACATGCTAAATTATTAATTTTATCTATATTTAATAACATTTTCAAATTTTCAAAAGAATGATGCTGCTGAAATATTGCTACCCCCTCCCCCAACAAAATATTAACAATGAGTGGTCAAAAAAATTACCAACACGCTTTACAGTAGACAACAGATGTCTGAAGGCAATGCAATGTTCTGTGAAAGAATAAATGTTCAGCCGACCGTCTTGGATTCTAGGGTTTATACAATTAACCGTTACTTAGAAAAAGCCCTGCATGTTCCTCATGAACTCGAGTTGCCCATGCCATGTGTAGGCTCACTTTCAGCATTGAAGAAATGAGTGCGTACCTTTTAGAAGATAATACTCAGTTTGTTTTTCACTATGGATTTCATTTGTTATTGTCTTGTCTCTATTTACCATGCCTTTAAAATGACAATTTTTTTTTTGGAAAATTGCTATAATTCAGAGAGCTTACAATATGATAAACGTGTTGATGTTGTTTAAGTATCGATTAATCTTCTTTTTTTTTTTCAACAAAATGACGTGGTGTTCCCAAACACACAAGCGTTTACAATGCAGAAGAAAAGCCAAACGTGAATAGAATTAAATTTTAGTGATAAATTGAACACGTTTACAAAGAACATTTGAGTGACTGTCTCGGAAATTGGTAACATTGAAATTTCGTTTTTATAATCGTGTGACATACTTGTTTGATAAAAACGAAACAACATTAGAGTAATGATTTTTGGGAGAGGTGTAATGACGCCTGCGTAGCATATCAAACTTAATTATAAGGACGATTGACGCTCGTGTTATGGCGATCAAAATGTCAAAGTTATACGATATTCTTGGTTTCATGATTTCTGGCATACTTAATGTCCAAAGTTTGATCAGCAACCGAATTGTACTATTCACTGCACAGTTATGGCTATTGAATTGTGACAATTTGACAAATTCCAATGTGTCCACTCTCTAACTTAAACATTTCTTTTTAATTTTTTACCAAATTTGTTTATACTGTCAATGGGCAAAATATCTTGGCAAATAAATTGCATTATTCAATCTTTAGTAATGGCTCATGAACTGTCAATTATGACCGAACTTTAATTGAGTCACAGGGTTAGAAAATTGTGCAGCCAGACCGTGGCTCGAACCCGCTGACAGGGCGAGTCCTCTACCGACTGAGCTACCGGACTGCTTACACACCTTCTCAACACCTGAATAGGTAACGATACCGTGACATTCTCCACTGCCAAGTTGAAATTCATCCCCAAATTAACAGGATTGAGAACAAGGTTTATATTATCTCGACGAGCCTACGGGTAGGATATTGAGTATATATACAGTCACGGCCCCACACAGGGCGCAAATGTTGCCGGATTGGCTTTTAGGTTTCATAGAAGACGGAAAGACTGCAATATATATGTAAACTGTATATTGTTAATTATGATTATAAAGTAATGTTCAAGCGAATAGTGGCCAATACATAGAAAACAATACTCTGTCGACGGCAATACAAAGTTATATAAAGTCATATAAAGTCATCAAACACAAATGGATCAATTATAGTAAAATGATGTAATAGTAGAACAAATGATATTTTTTCATGTCTGCAATATATATGTAAACCATGCTTATCAAGCAATGGTCAAGCGAACAAAGGCAGAGTTTATCTCTCGCTACGCTTTTCCAACAGCAAACAGTTAAGGTGTATAGGCACTATTGTGTAAACTTGCTGCATATATGGGTTTTATTGTGATAATAGAGGTTTAAACTACCTTAACTAGTTATCTACGAGCTCGCTATAATAATCGAACGCATTCAAAGTTTATTTGCAGCTGGAAAATGATAATTTGGAACTCAGTTATAGATGCAATGTTTATTTCAATGATTCAATAAACTTAATTCAAAATTCACAATTCAAAAAATAGCCTGTTATCACAAGTATTTTCCAAATTAATATGTGGGAAAAAAACTCTTATAATATACCTATTTTATCAACATTTTCCAAATTATAATTTAGATAACCACTAGATTTTACATGTGAAACCGCATCACAGCAAACACAGGTATGTAATGTATTCCAAAAGAAAGTCAGTAAAACACGCAGGGATTAAGTTACTTTAACCTGCTTACAAATTCAACCGGCTTACGAGTACCGGGGCCGTATTCAATAAACAACTTAGAATGGTCTTATTTTTAAGATAAGAAACTAAGTGTTTCGATTGGCATGTATATTTAGCTGACCAGTAGGCTGAATGAAGTCGTTGAGGCATGTATGTGGATAAGGATAAGATGTATATTGAATAGTGCCCCCTGAACCTCACATTTATCGCAACAATTATCACTTATAAAATATAATACGTATTGAAGTCTCATTGGAACAGCCTTTTGTGTGTGCTTGTGTGTATTTTGATATGAGAACATACCAAACGTCATGGAATCTTCTAAGCCAACGATCCTTAAAGTCCAATACCGAAATTGTCAGAGATCTGGAAATGTCGATGTTAATATTATAAATGATGGTGGAATGTTCGTTAAGACAACCTAATTTGAAGCAATCGTTTTCCTGAGTGTCTTTTGTCAGTGCATTTGTAAACACATCATTGTAAATGTCGCAAGGTGTTAGCTTATATCGTTAAAGTGTATGCAAGTACAACCACTGTTGAGTAAAAACTTTTTTATTTATTTAAAACAAATAAGATATAATTGACTTGTTTTTTTTGTTTTTTGTTTTGTTTTTAAACCACTAGCAAGCCGTTTTTCTTTCTGCTTACTTTTAACAGCCAGTATGATTAAACGGACTTTGTTTGCCATGTGCCTATTGTAAAAGCAAATAATTACGATATATTGTTATGGTTTGCTGACTGGACAAATGAGGCAAATTAGACGTAAAATATGATTCCTCTGAGATCAGAAAATCTATCACACACTAATTAACAGTTTGCACGAAGGAAAGTGAGCCGACTAGTCGCCGTTATAACAGAAATAACTGGCATAAAACACTAACTGAACATGACTAAGGTTTATTATACGGCATTTAGCTTGACAGAAAATGTTGTCTAAAACAGTGCAGATGTAAAAATAATTACCATAATCCGAATTAGGGGACAATTCTCAGTATTTTCTATTAGATTTAGTTGACAGTGTATTCCATTTGCACTTGCAATATTTCAAACGAGAAATATCGTATATATATATATATATATATATATATATATATATATATATATATATATATATATATATATATATATATATATATATATATATCGTCCAACACTTTAAAATCATTGACATCTTATGAGGTATTTCATTTACTAGTATATTAATCATTTATAATCATTTAGTGGATTAAATATATATAACATATATTTTACATTGATGTACTTAGTAACTCATGTATCTTTCAATTTGTGACAGCTTATCATTTATAACAAAAAGCATTAGCAACTGATTTATATAAACCATTTCCTTTATCATGGTTATACATAGCATACGGTTCTTAAGTTAACATAAACAAACAATAAACTGCTGATTCCTCAGGATGCGTGAATATGACACAGGGATTCTTGGCAGTTTAACATCGCTCAAACTGGTGCAAGGGTATTCGACATAGTTTTGACATTCATCATTACTCTCTATAAACAGACTCAACTCAACGAAGACTACTTATTGCGTTATTTGGCGGTGTGTTGTTCTCTCGCAGGATCTCTCATCCAGAATAACGGCACAAGTTGTTGACACGGATACCTGTATACTTTTTGTGCACTACGTCATCAAGGTGTGTGTACATTCTGCACGCTTAGAATGACATATACGATAACATTAGGTAATAAATTATTTTATGGTTATCAGCAAACCTACAAGAACAAATAAAAAGGGCAATTTTGAAACACTACTTTTAAACCCATCTGCAATATTTACATGTACTAGTAGATATCTATCTGTTTAAGCCAGTGTATAGATCTTCGTAATTATTTGCCAACGTTGTATTTTAGAATATATCAAATAGCCACAGTCAATCCAACATTCTACAAAACCTCTTCCAATCTCTGTATCTAAAAATTGTCTATACTACTCCCATGTTTATCAAGGCAAGACAATGCCTGAGGATTTGTTTCATTACGAGTACTTGTATGCTTTCTCATACCCCTGCAATTCATAATCATCGGTACAAATTATCTCCACTTTGGAAGTTATACTTTCTGTCACTTCTGTAGCCAAACACACACACAGTTCTTTGAGTTTGACAAGTGACTTACATTTAAATCAGCCGTTCCTAGGCACTTAAGAACGGTAATGCTTTGTACACAATCCTTCTTTCGATTAACTATGACTGAAGTTCATGTTAAATTGAGTTGTGATATTGCGATTTCATTATAAATCATAGCGCGTTTGCTTGAAGGCCCGAAATTTTTAATGTCCAAGTATATAAGCATACAACAACAATATCTACGCAAATAGGCTTTTTTGGAAATATCAATTTGACAAATTATGAACAGAAGTTTCTTAGTATGTTTTAGACCAAGTCTGATGCAAAACTGTTTTGAGCATTTTTGATAGCATGACTAAGTTAACATCCTGGACTCGTCAAAGACAATATATAGACAAAAATAGAATACCGTCTTCGTCTCCAATCCTTTACACGGTCATTTATTTGAAAGGTAAACCTAATGAACGCCTTTCAAACGTAATATAGTAATTAATGATTCATGAAGTGTCATGAAAGTAGCATCTCATGTTACGGAGGATTAAAGAAACAAAAGGAAATCACCTGATTCCTTTCCCGCAAAAAAACACAGACTATTGAAAATCAAAGCTAAAGGACAAAAGTATTCTTTTATCGCATAAAAACCAAGCGACATTCTAAATATCTGTATTGCTAGATATCTAATAATGACATGTCAAGAATAAAATGAAAACAACGGAGAGAATCCTAGAAGCCAAACGAAGTTCGATGACTTTGTTGAAAGGCTCAAGGTCAAAGCCCAAACAGTATACATCATAATCAATATAAAGATTGGGTTTGAAGAACATAAGTTGTTTACCTTCTTCCAACCCAATCCTTATATTGATTATGTTGTCTACTATTGCATATGTTTGAAAATAAAAAATGTTTAAACTAAATCCCAACAGACACTTGATTATAATATCAACACCAATATTTATATTGTTTACAAGTTAACATTAATTCAAATCACGTTACTTTCGATACTTTCATTATATCGTCGTCTATGTTTATCATTACTGAAGACAAACGCAATGGTTAACAAACTAAAATATTTTTGGTAAAGCAGAAATATCTTTTGAGGAATTCGGCATAATTATTTAACATTTCTCTTTTGAAGTCAAACGTAAAGCTGATTTTTTAAGTAACCCTTGACTTTTGAATATATGACATTCAATCAACGCAAACATAATTATTTGATGAAATTACTGAACATTTTTTACTGTAACACACAAACAGTTGAATCGAAAGCAAGTTATGTACGCAGAAAAATAGGAATAAATGTGTAAAACATCGTACATCGTTTAACATGGTTCTATTAGTGTCATTGTTATTATTAAAACATTTCAAACTATCATGTTTAGATATTAACAACCTCGCACACGCTTCATTATGTAACAGATGAATATATTAGCCAAGTGTCACTACATTGATATGGATTAAGAATAAAGAGCAAAAACTTCCACAATCCTTTCATGTTTGTAAAGACATGACAAAAGAGAGAGAGAGAGAGAGAGAGAGAGAGAGAGAGAGAGAGAGAGAGAGAGCTTTTCACGGACATTCAGCCTTTCTCATCGCTAAAAACATCTTTGTTTGAAAGTGTAAAAGCGCAAAAATACTAATTGAATATAATTAAGAAGGAATTTCTAAAGCCGTGCTTTCTCATATGTTTTCATCAATATCGTGCATAGCTACACGCTACTACCACGATTTTATGGATTTAAACCTTTGTAATATCTAATAGCTGACTTGTTTTAAAGAAAGAAAAAATATAACTGCGTGTCTGTAATGATTTGTGGCTTATTTCTTTACTGGTTGTTTGTTGGTATGAATCATATTATTTGCATTTGTTATGTAATACAACGAATCCAGTATCATCGAGATATTTCCCATCTCTAAACAAAAAAAGAGTAACTATTGTTTTAAATGGTGTTTATGTAACAGTCGTAGTTTTTAATTAATGATAAATCTTTCACAAATAAATTACATTTCCTTGTATAAACTGAAAAAAAGCATTCAGTTACATCAGTCAACTTATTTCACACTTAACCGAATAAATGAATATTACACTTATTTAAACCTCCGAGCAGCCATGTCTTTGCTTTCATATTTAGGCGAAAAACTACAGAAAAAAGCTCAGTAGCAAAAAGTTTAAACATAAACCCGGTTTAATGGCACTGGGTAAACGCCAAAGACATAGAACATTAAAACAAAAAAGTCACACGCAAGAAACATGGAAGAACAGCACAAAACTCAACAAGCAAGCAATAAGCCAAACAACCAGAGAACCTCACAGTTCATTATTTTGATTGACAACGCATTTTTCAACTTTTAGCTTGTCTGTTTCTCAAAAAGGAAACGTCGAAGCTTTGCCAAGACCGCTGTATCGACGTCCGGTAACGACGACAGTAAGCATCTTTAACCGTGGCAGTTGTTAAAAAACCGATGAAAAGACGCTCAATTCAAACTTGATACACAATTTGCCAGAGTCAATATGCATGTTCCAGAAATCTCAGAACTTTGGCTTAAGTACAAACAAATGCCCCTTAATTGACGGATAAACAACAAACGAGCTGCAATGCAAAAAATCAAGCTATACCAAATGGAAGCTGTCAACGGCATATTCTACAGCGGAGCCTTGATGCCACATCAAGATATGTCAATGTTTATATCATAAATGATGGTGGAATGTTTGTCAATTAAATTACTCGAAGCAAACGATATACGGGAGTGTATTTTGTCAATGCCGTCATAGTGAATGGTGCAAGAAGTATGCTTAATTTGCTTAATTGAATAAAAGTGCAATAATTATTGCGTAATAATGTATTTTATTGCTTTACTTCAATTAAAATATAAACACTGTTATTTGACTATTGGTTTGTATTTCAACCCATTTGTGTTGTATTCTTAGTGCAACTTACTTAAAAAGCTGGAGAAAGGCCTAAAGCCTTATCAATCAGTACCGAGGGCACGACCACACGCACATATAGACCCCTTAACACGTGTTAGTATTTGTTACAATACGGGGTTGTTTGGCAAGTGCCTATTGCAGAAGGTGATAGTGTCCTTAATAAACAAATGAGGCAACTTAAACATAACATAGGCTACCTCTGAGACAAGTACATCTATCACATATGTATTAATTTGATTTGCCACAAACAAACAATTGATCATTACTACCTTAATATGAACGATGGAAAATCCAAGTTAATATAGTGGTTGGATTGTTTGACAAATGAGACAAATTAGTCATAGTAACGGTTTCCATTTGTAGAAATGAATCTGTTCATGAATAAACTTGCGTCTGCTTTTCAAATCGTCAATATTGTAATCTTATAGACACATAAATGAACGAGGTCATACGTTCATTCACTTGATGGCAAGTATAATCTCAAAAGTAGCATTAATACGTTCTACAAATAATTTTGATTATATAATTTAGGGGACGATTTAGAATATTTTGTACTTTTTGTCAGCAGTATCTTTCATTGGCATTTGCAAGTATTAAAACTATGTGAACATCAAATGTATACTTGATAATAATAGTAATGTATAAATATAAATCCATACCATACATCTGAAGCAGATGTTGATATGATTATATATGTAAATAAAATGTAAGTAAATTTATGTTAATACAAATATTGACTTGTGTTCTGATATCGTGCACTTTTAATGGTTTTTTATCATATCCTGCCGTTGTCTTTTACGTTAAACAAAAGTCATTTTCTCGTATTTGTTAAATATGCAATAAACTAGTACATTTCAATAAAATTATTCGATTTACTTCGGCAGTACCCGTACATATTTATACAAGTTCTTGCTAAATCTAAACATTCAAACCCGTATTCCAGCTGTTTTTACATGTTGAACAACAGATCACTTCTTATATGTACACTATCAAAACATTTTGGCATGTCAATAAAGGCTGCATATAGACGTTTCCCTTCAGGGAAAATAACATGTGCTGTATGTTGATGTTCAAGTGAATGTTCTCTTTTTGCTGGAATTATAGGTCGACAACTTGTTTAAATTTCTACTTTTCGTACAGAAAAATGGTTCGACAAGTTATAACTTGGACTTTTCTTGGGAAATTTACACCGCGACCAGTCATATTCGCATTTCTTGTACATCTACGAGTCGACGACGAAAACGGCAACCAAAGTTTTTTTGCGATAGTAACCTTAATCATCCGTCTTGGGAATGTTGGATACCTTTGGAAACATTTTTCTTGGAATAAATTTATCTATATTCTTAGTATTTTGAATACAAAATGGTCTGTTATCAGTCAAACATTTTCACGTCTTCGGTTAAACTCAATCATTTTTTTCTATTAAGTACTGCCTTTTGAGTGCCTGTTGTAATTATTTAAATAACTTTTCAACATATTGCGGTGCGTTACACGCGACGTCAACAGGCTATCCGACAAGGTTACCTTCTGAACCATTCATTATGTTTGATCAAATAATAGAAAACGGCTAGTTAAAGCTGGCAAATTTAAGTTTATCCGTTGCGGGGCAAATGCTTGACAAAAAATCACCTTTCCGTCTTGGGCACGAGCTTAATGGAAATCGACGTAGTTTCATTTATTACAAGAACATTCTGCAAAATATTTGTTTTAGAATAAGGCTTAGATGAAAATTACTGATATTTGTAATAAATATTTTAAAAAAAACACTCGACAAAGAGCTGAAACAATCATTTTGAAAATACATTGTTATATAAGTATTTAGACGCAAACTCAAAATGAAAAACACACACAATATTTATCCGAAAGACTACAGAAACAAGCTCAGTAGCAAACAAGTTTTAACATTAACCCGGTTTAATAGCATTGAGTAACCGCCAAAGACATAGAACATAAAATCACAAACAAGAAACATGGATAAACAGCACAAAACTCCACAAACAACACAGAGCATATATACTATATATAAAAAATAGGTATGTTTATTAAGGATTGTAAGGTACCGCGTTGGAACGGTAAATAAAATGTAAATTTACAAACACAAAATTACTGCAAAACCTATTAGAGTATTATTTAAGCATGTCATCACGTTGTTTATCCAGTTTTAGATAATTTCCATGATTCAAACTGCAGTAAAATTCAGAAGAACTATTTTCTGGATAGCTGTTCGCCTTTCTGACATTTATACGTATTTAAAAAGAAAGTGTGGACACACGTTACGTTTTTAGAAGGCCCGTATGAATATAGTTTAACACTTACACTTTAATAGGGCATTTCCCGGGCGTAATCATACTTAAAACTTATATATTGTTCAACATTATTGTGGAAGTAATGAGACGTGTGAAAACAGCATCATCGCGTTAATTAAGCTGTTCATTAACAGTGGTAAGAACACAGTGAACATCCTCTGTCACGGGCTTCAACTTGATTCTAATTCCGAATAACCAGAGAATGAAAATTACACTGTAAATGTATGTCACTTACCGTATGACTGTCTTTTTAACAGACGTCTTAATATTATTAAGAAAATAATAACGTTAAACTATTTGTAATTGATACGTAATATTAAAAAGCCACGTCTTCAATCTATTGCACCTTCAGTATTATTTTTGAAAAAATGTTGAACACGGCATGAATGAGTATTTATACGTGTTTCCTCCTTAAAGGTATACGTACTTACAATGGCATATACTTTGAAGAAAGTTATTAATGCGATAATTTTGTCTACAAGTAAAAAATAAAAGGACAGTTTCGCCAACTACTTTGAATCCCAATTGCAACCTTTACATGAACATGTAGCTGCATGCAAAGGGACAGGTTCATGTCTTTAGTCTATAAAACACCCCTTCAGTCGGTGAGTAGATCTATTTGCCCAACCTTGTATTCTTGTTTTCTAAGAAATCAATTGTAAGTGTTATCCCTTACCACAAAACGATCTCCTCTTAGTTTCTAAAGGATCTATCAAAGTGTATCAATGCAAGACAATGCCTGAGAGAATGTTTGATTAAGAGTTTATCTGCTCTCTGTCATCAACATGCTCGTCTTAATCATTGGTACAATTAATCTCAAATTGGAAATCATAGTGTTTCTTAATTAGGACACTATATTTAGATATATTAGTAAAATCACTATCATCCTCTCTACAATAGCCAAGAGTCTCATATCGATCGTTCATGTCTTTAGTCTATAAAACACCTCTTAAGTCGGTGAGTAGATCTATCTGCCCAACCTTGTATTCTATTTTTCTAAGAAATCAATTGTAAGTTTTATCCCTTTCCACGAAACGATCTCCTATCTCAGTTTGTAAAGAATCTATCAAAGTGTATCAATGCAAGACAATGCCTGAGAAGATGTTTGATTAAGAGTTTCTCTGCTCTCTGTCATAACCTAATCATTGGTACAATTAATCTCAAATTGGAAATAATAGTGTTTCTTAATTAGGACACTATAATAAGATATATTGGTAAAATTACTACCTTCCTCTCTACATTAATCAAAAGTCTCACATCGATCGTGGGTTATGATTAATCCAATATATTAAAGATGCACTCTTACTCCCAAATAAAATTTACCAAAATTAAAAATTAAAAATACTGTTTTAATTTTCCAAATATATGACGGATACCGAGTTGAATTTGAAAGAAATGTGCATAAAACATGGTATTTCTACCTTCTGAGGCTATAGTTGATCGCAGTAAATCTTTAAGCATTCATCAATCATTTAATATTTTGCGTTTTCTCCTATTTATAACACGGTTACAATCTTGTGATCGGTAATTAATATTGTCCATAAATGCATTATTAAGTAAGTAGTGAAAGGTTTATCAGTCAAAATTGATGTTTGTTATGTATGTGTATATACTGATTTTGAATAAGAGTGTCATTGGTTAGCATATAATTTAAATAAATCATTAAAACTAACGAAGCGCGAGTTAGTTAAAATGATCGATTTTGATTAATATGTATACCAAAATTTTATCTCTTGCAAAAACCACAATTAATGATCTGAGCGTGACTTTCGGTTTCTGTAGAGACCAATAGTAAACTATATAATTATCAATTTGAAATTATTTGTTTCAATGATTATGAATGACATGGCTAAAACAGAGAGCAGAGAAATTCCTTATCATATTTTCTCTGAGGCATTGTCTTGTATTGATGATCTTTGCAAATATATACGATAACACAGCTGAATAAAACAGCGTGAGGTAAGCAAAGGTCAATTTTGAGACAAAATATTGTATTTATCTTCGTTCTATCCTGTACTTAATCATTTAGTTGAACAGCTAAAAATAGAAATCAACTGTCTAGGCAATATGAAAATCCATGATCTGAAAGTAACAAATCATGTTGTGGAGGATTAAAGAACAACGAGCATAATATTATAATCACCAGCTAGTTATATTCAGGGACCCAGTTTCAATAGGTTATATGTGCTCATAAACATCCGCATAGCCAAGGTAGTTACGGGCAGAATCATTGCGATCAATGTCCTTCCGAATTTTTTATCGAACTGCAGTTTACGCCAAAAACGAGGTTAAGTCTGAAAATTACGATGATAAGCTTTGCGATCACTATTGATACAGGAAACGTGACTTAATCATTCACCTTTCGAACCAAAACAAATGATAGTGATATTATAGGATCGCATTATTTAAATTTGTCTGGAAATCCAACCAACGTGCTAAATAATTGCATTGCAAGATAGCAATATCGAGAATTATATTGCTCAATAAATATCAGTGTTGTGTTTCATTCAGCATTAATTAAGATGGCAACACCCGATATTCGCAGACTTTCTCAGTCAATCTATTCCATCGACAACAATCACAATTATCACAGAAGACAAGCATCATTGTTACACACAAATACAATATTAATATTCTAATTCATTATGTTAGAGACAATGCAAAACCATAGCCCCATCTACAACATTCAATAGGCAGCCTCGATTTGATTGTTTATTGACAAGGAACCGTATGTGTCAACGCTTCCTTGAACCGGTTAAACGGATTTTTTAAATAATACATTGAAAAACCCAGGCGTAAAAAAAATCAAATATAACCCGTGTTTGAATTCACAAGGTAAGGGTCCAAACAACACTAAAAGAGAAACACATCGTAAAAACACTAAAAATAGACCTCATTTACACCAAAATAGCTTAATAAAAAAATGAACGGATTACCGAAAAATAGAACCAGAGGGCACGCGCGTAAGCCCGTAACGAGGCTTGCCGAGTAACCGGCCACGCAGCATGCCCGAGGGTCGTATATTTTATCCGGATCGGGAAAAACGTGATTGATATTTTATCTTGCATAACTAGAAAAATCCATTTGGGGTGAAATTGTAGTAGAAAACTCTTTTTTGTACTTTTCAACAAAGTGCATGTTCGAACTTATTTTTTAACGTCATGAAGCGTTGTAAATTTATTTCATTGTTGACATCAAATAGTTCCGCGTTTTTGACCATTCTTTATCTTTGTTTATATGAAAAAGGCTTGATAACTTATTATTTTATTTATATAAAAGAATATTCAAAATGATGCTTCTGTAATACTACCCCGAAAATAAATAACAATGTGGAGTCAACTATTTTACCAACAAGCACGACACAACAAAACAGACGTTTCAGGTTAACGCAATGCCTTGTGAAATAATAGATGTTGAGGTGGCCTTCTTGTATATAAGGGTCTATGGATATAAACTGTTACGTAGAAAACGCCATGCATTGTCAGAGCATGTCTCTTAAGCATATTTTAGCTGATGTTCCTCATGAACTGGAGTTTCCCATGCCATGGTATAGGCTCCCTTTCAGCATTAAAGAAATGAGTTCGTACGTTTTAGTAGATAATATCAGTTTGTGTATAAATCATTTATTTACTTTAATTGATTTTTTTATTGTACTGTCCGATTTACACACGCCTATAAAAGGAAACTTCTTGAAATTTGCTATTATTAAGAGAGCTTACAATATGAGAAACGTGTTGATCTTTGTTTTCATTTCAAACAAAATGACGTAAATAGCATAACATCATAGTGATAAATTTAATACGTTTACATAGAACATTCGATTGACTTTCTCGGAAACTGGAAACACCTGCAAGCCGTGTTTCTTTTCGTGTGACATCTTCGCTATCAAAGTGTAAAGGATTGAAAGCCAGGCAACTACGATATCGTTTGATAAAAAAACGAAACCCGTTAGAGTCATGGTTGTTGGTGGTGGTTTAATGCTGCCTGCCAGGCATATCAAACTTAGACAAAGGAACACGTTGTCTGGCTTTGTAGTCGTCCGAGGCGTAATACTTTAGTATTCTGCTTTCTAGTTTAAGCATTTGCAATCCATTCTTTACATGAGTTGGTCACAATAAATAGTTGCATAATATAATAACGGAGTTCAAACAACTGCCAGTTTGATTAACAAACACATTTTCACCGGAGTCACGGTTTGACCAAGAACAGGAATGTGTTTTTTTTCTACATTTATGGTCCTTAAAATTTGACTAGTGGACCAAGTTCAATATGTCTAAAACTAAAGCATTTCTTATCAAATGTTTACAAACTTTGTTTACACTGTTCGTTGGCATAATGTCTTGGCCGATAGATTGCACGATTCACCCTTGAGTAATAGCCGTGGAACTGTCAAAATATGACCAAATTTATATTGTACACCGTATGTTCCCTAACTCAATCATTTCTCATCCTATATTTCCCAAGCTTTATAGCAATTGGTATAGGCATACTATATCGAGAGAATTGACAGAATGCAAACATCAATGTTGAATTTAATTATCTCTTTATATAACATATTATGAATAAATAAATTTCATCAATTTCAATATAATGAATCATATCGCTCTTGACATGTTAGTTTTATCTACAATTCATAATTGATTAATATTGTTATTCATTCAAAAAAGAAGGATCCTTAAATGCCTGGTTTAAGGAATGTTTGGCATGATAATCCCCTGCTGTGCATCTCCTACTAATTGCAGTAGGGGCCATCTTTCTGTGTATTCGCTTATTGGCTCAGGGCCATTTAGGGTCCATTTCTATAATAAAACATCCCAAACTGCACAACATGATACTCAGATCGGATATCTGATACGACAATTAGGCAATTAGATTAAGATCAATTAACAGAGGTTGTGTACAAATACACGGTTTGGAGAGGGGGGGGGGGCACTTATAGATCGCTTAAACCAGGCCTTTACAGGCACTTTATCAATTCGCGGAGTTCTGATGTTTATGCGATACTCATGTTTGGTAGCAAAAACTAATCGAAAAGCCTTTTTGAACGTCAAAGGCGTTTAAGTGGATTCATTGCCCGAATTCCGTGAAACCATCCTTAGTAGTTTTGTCGAGACCATATTATTTTAAGTTTCGAATACTATTGTCAATATGATTCATAATTGAAGGAACAACAGTTCTATCATTGTTTAAGTGAAGCATGTTCCATTTTAAAGAAAAGAATGGCATTTTGCAATATGTTATCAAACGCATCACTTGTTTGAATATTCGTATATTATTTTCAAAGAAGTTATTTTCGTAGTTTTTAAATGTTCATTTTTTAGATGTATCGCAAAGCAAAATTCTAGATTGCTTTCTCTCCGAAACTTCTTTAAAGTCCTAAATGATAAAATTATTGCCCCAAAAAAGTTGCTCAGATTACAATATCGTTTAGTAGATACAACTAATGAAATTCTAAACTTAATTTTAACATTTTTTCGTGCTTAAATAGAAGAATAATGTCGAGTATCATTTAATTATTATTGAAAACGAGTCAATTTGTCATCGGAGGACCAGTAAATAATAGACGAATGATTGTCCACGTTTAGAGCTGCTATATAAAAAGGATGTATCGGAAATATTTGCATCTTCTGTTACAAGGAGCTAAGCCAGCAGGACCGGTGGTGGATGTTTTTTACGTTTAAATATGGCGCTTATTATTAGCTGAATTGCTATCAATAGATTTACGATTGTCTACAGAATAAAACGAGGTACTTTTACATTTTCTTTTTAGAAATAGATGCGTAAATAATGTCGTGAGAGAAAGCCACATAAATGCAAACGGGTGACATATAAGTAGGAGCCATTTTAGCAAGACTATATGATAAAAGTCTGTAAAGTTTACAATTAATGTGTTCCAGAACTAGAAGACGCCCGACAAGCTAGAGGGAGATGGACAATATTGTCATATAATGTGACAAAATAGGCCAAGTCTAATAAATCACCCTACCTTTGTCGTAGGAACAATTTGTGGAAAATAACAGCATTTACATCAAGAGAAAATACTCATTTGTTTCATTGTTGGTGATTTAATGACAATGAGGCTACATCTTATAACATTTCTGGTATCTGCTGGTATCGTACAGGCGTCGGCAGCAAAGTCGTCTGCGGCGGAAGTGTACCAAAAACCTGTAAGTAGGAAAGGTTTTATTTGTTCCACTATACAATTATGCAAAGAATTTGTTTTTGTCAGTCGACAGTGGATTTGTACCAAAATTCCGTAATTGGGAAAACTTAGACTTTTATCACTATATAATTATGCAAAGAACTCTTAAAGTGCTCTTTGTTCTTAGTAAATATCATGAAAGTAATAAAACCATGTTTTTATAATTATATAATTATACAAAGTGTTTTTAATTAAATTTTAATTATAAATACTAAATACATTTTTGAATCCCTTTTTAAAGGGACTTTCTGTGAAAAAAGTTTTATTAACATGTGCTAATTCACTCTCATTGACACGAATATGCCATTATTGTGGTATTGTGTTTTGTGGGAAACCGAAGAAACCAATATTTTATTGTGAAATGCAAAACCATTTTGAGTTTAAAATATTTTAACTTAATAACATCTGAAATTCGTTTTAAAAAAAGTCACATACTGTATTCATTTAATAGTTAAATGAGTTTTCTTTTAAAATGAATAGTATAAGATAGCGCAGTAAATAGGTTTTGGTATACTAAAATGTCATCATAAAACATTTTCAATATGTAAAATAAAACCATTTGAAAATACTATATTTACAAATGAAATTAACTAGACCAACAGACAAAAGAATAAATTAGCACATTTTTCAGGACGTATTCAATACCATACCCGGTCGCTTTATGCATGGAATTTCTGGAACAATTTTCACAGCCATATGCTTCTCCAAGCCGATAACAATTTATATAAATATTAATTACCTACAAAGACATTCTTACATATTTCATTGTTCAAATAGCTTTAGTTTCCATGATATTGAATGAGATGATACTTTATTACATAACTATTCAGATGTTGGTTTGTGCATGTAACGTTTTCGCTTGAGTTCAATTAAATTAAATGTATATATTTGGTGTTTTTGGTGCATTCGTCAGGATCAATTTATGTAAATTTAATCTCGTTTTTCACCAAAGGTGTTCGTCACGTTTTTTGAACAGTATTAGTTAGCCATTTCGGCGTTTGATGATTTTGGAATATACAGTACGCCATTATGATAGGCTTCAGGTTGATTCGGAATAAAAAAAAAAGAAGATTTATTTTAATAAAACTATTTTGTTTTATAAATATATTTAGTTTTTCAAGAATAAACTCAATTTTCATTGTAAGAATGCCCTATTTGCAACATCTCGACATTATCAAAGGCCAGAAGGGCTATAAATTTACTATATAGTCTATGTTACGGCCACCTTTATTTTATGCTGTGGGGTACTTACTGTCAAGCGACAAAGTCTACCGTCGGGGGGGGGGGGGGGGGGTGACTACAATCCATAGCACTTACCGAGCGTCTTTAGTGTGTTAGTGTGTATATACCACGTGATAAATTGCGTCATACATGCTTTGTTGGAAGGCAATATTTTTCACATTTTATATAAGCTTAAGACAATGTAGTTTGTGGAGTGTGCTTTTCTTCCATGTGTCTTGTTTGTGATGTTTTGTTATTGTGTTTTATGTCCTTGGCGTTTACCCAGTGCCATTAAACCAGGCTTATGTTTAAACATTTTGCCTCTAAGCTTGTTTCTGTAGTTTTTCACATAAGTATTAACTTCTGTGTGATATCTTTGCTATGATTAAATCGTTGTATTTTTCTATTTCAGATGTCGAAAATAACGAATGACAGAGGTATGTAGTTATGTAGAAAAATGACTGCTCTTAACCTGATTTAAAATAAAATAAAATATAAAACAAAAAATAATAAAAGTAAATACGACAGTATACTGACATGCACCAAAGTTGTACCTTTCGAGTCATTTTTTATAAGTTTACGCCTACGCCAATAATAATGCATTAAAAACTACAGTATCACGCTCACAGGAAATTCCTAAGCGTTCGTATTAAGTTGGCTTTCCATTCATAATCAGCAAAGCCCAACATTCGATTCAAACATGTTTTGGTTTTAATATTGTTGACGTCGATCGTAAATTGGTGGAACGTTTTTCTTGGAGCAAATAAAACATTACTATTTACTTGGCGGCAAGATGACACAGTAATTAATTATAATTTAATGAAAATGCGATACTTCCAGGAAGTGTTTCCTGATACTCTTTTCAATTTAATGGAGACCGTTTTGGCTCAAACATTAACGACTAAGATATATGTGGGCGTTTCCACTGGCATGGTATTCAGACCACTTAAAAATTAAAGGTTCTTGGTATATATATACTAAAAGTAATTAGTGATGCGACTGCATCGCATCAAAATAATTATTATTGTATGTACATTGTAACGAGATTTTACCATTACTTAAAATGTATATTAATATGACTATCCAGCTAAAAATGTATACACGTATGTAAATTTGCTTATCGTTTAGTATGAATAAAAATGGAAAAAATGCTTAGACTCACGCTAGATGTACATCGTTAACTGCGTAACCACTAATAACCACTAATAACCTTACATACGACATGATAATGACCGATTTATTCAAGAACATTTGACATTTGCTTCACAGTTTCGCAGCAAAGTTATAAAGCATCATCTGATATCAAAAACCCATGTTTGCCATGTTTAGAAGATGTTTAGAAGTTATTTCCCATTCCTTAACCCACTGGAGAATTGTATCACGCATTTGTGAACAATGCATGTAAATGACAGGAAACAATCACCATATTGTCAAATATGAGTTGTCAGGCATGTGAAAGTGAAAGATTTTAGCATTATCTGCAAGCAAGGCAATTTCTTTTAGAATGGCGCCAAACAAATTGGAAATTGATACAGGGACATTCACGAGATAGCTTTGCCATCGGCGCATCACGTATCACTGCTTTAAACAAGCCAATCAGGCCCAAATAGTTCGCTGTTCAGTTTTGGTAATTGACTTACGTAGCTGAGTCGATTAATTTACTAAGGCTGTGATGCCATGTTTAATTATTAATATAAGCAGGTAACACCTACTTACTTACATGTTTTACACGTTTTATAAATTAAACGAACTTCTTTTAGCTGTCGACGTTGCTGTCTTCGGAATCAGTTCGTTTAATTTGTAAAACATGAACTTTTACCTTTACATTTATTATGGTCAAACAGTGTTGCACCGATGAATCAAGAAAAAAGCATTGCTATTCTTTCAAAAGGACACTGTATTGCCTTGCCAGACTTCGTTTCCCTTCAAAGATATTACCACGCCTTTGAATCAATTGCATCCAAATTTCTAACTGATCATTAAATTGAAAAAAATCGATTTTGGTTGACATTGGCTGTTTGGTAAATAAATTATGTATACCCTATTGCCAAAGTATATATCTCAATGTTAAACGCCACATCAAAACTGCTCTGCTGAATAAAGTTAATATATTTGAACACTTATGGGCCTTCCACAGTACAAAAGTCGTTTGAAGGACCAAAAAAGAAAAATGCTTTGATAAAGTCTTTATTTTCTTTTAAGGTTCAATATTTACCAAGCATAATAAATTCATCCGTTGCAACATGTGGAACTGTCCATTCCAACAAAAAACATATGCATTTTTCCGAAAATGTCTTTACATAAAATGAATATGTTTTTGTGTCAAAGTAGTCAGTACGATTTTATGATTGCAGCTATTTTAAGAATGGTATTTGAACTCTAGTAACCTGAAAACGAATTTAATCCACTATTTTCCCCATTTGTTTCACTATCAATTTTATTTGTAAAGCTATAACCAAGAACCCACAAGACACATTGGTTAGGTTATCTTGGGCATTTTCACACAAAAACTAGTTATAAAGTAGACAGACTTTTCCGAAAAAAATGCAAAGCCTTTTGATCAAAAATCAGAAAAAAATATGTTTTCGTAAAATGTGGACAATTTCTTATTACTCTTAAAACATGTCGCAATGGATATCTCCTTCCGAAAAAGAATGTTCCTCAAAACTATATAAAACATGAACTTTTGTAACGTTTTTCTTTTGGGCCTTCCCTACCCACTTTAGCACTATGGCCCATAATAAGATTTATATATTAAGTACCAAAACGGTTCCGTTATAGATTGACTATGCATCGAAACAAGATTGCGTTTGCGGCAGAAACTCTATAAACACCCATGATTCCGACAGTTACATGTACACAATACCTAAATCCTTGTTATTTTCTCCATTGAGTTAGCAAGAAAACTCATGACAATGACATATACACTATGTAAAATCGAAAATTAAAAATACTAAAAGTTTGTTTGTTTGTTTTTCATTTCAGTTCTACACCATATTGCAAGGTTAAAGTCGAAACCGAAGAGCTCTCTGTGGGCAAAGCATTACAAAGGTAAAATTTAAATGGAAAAATGCTGATTCAGTTTACGATGTTTTTACCATTTTTCAGTTATTACTTACTGTATTAAAACATTTGGTACAAAAAATGGTTCAAAAATGCAGGAAATATAAAGATACAATCTTGGAAAAACAAAATTATCTCTTAAACATAGCTAAGCCGTCATTTTCTTGGTAATACTGATGGCAAAATACCATTAATCTGTTAAATATCTCGAATATTCATCTTTACGTACTCATTAATTACAATTAATGTTACTTTAACACAGGTTCACTTCCTGTCAATGCACAATGTATTGTTATATATATATATTGTTGTACTATAAAAATATGCAATATTGTGGTGACATTGTCCTGGCTCTAAGAAAAGTTTAAGGGTCAAGCCAAGTAGCCAAGTAGCCAATATAACTTGCTTGATTTTATTTCATTATATAACGACGAAAGGTCCTCGGACAAAAAAACAAACAAACAAGATAAACATAGGACAACTGACGTATTTTCAAATATTATATACTAAGCAATGAAAACTGAACGAACAAGCCCAGTAGCGTAAAATGTAACTTAGATTCGGTTTAAAAACAGAAGGGTCATGGCCAAACAAACACCAAAGAAGTCACACGACTCTCCATACAACAAACATTACACTCCTATATACACAACTATATAAAGATAATTTTTGAGTCACATACTTGGAGTAACGAACTTGTTAAATTACGTTTATGATTAACCGTAAACAGAAACTTGCTGATACTTTATCGAACTGAAATTTGTCAATCAATGCCTAAACACAATTAGCCGTCGGAGTGTTCTTAAAGTTTTCCTTTTTTATTTTCAAAAATATGAATTTCGTATTTATTATCCATGAACAAATGTTTTCTGTTGCAGGAACTGTGAAAAGAAGTTTTGACACTTTAGATCTGGATCAGTTACTTAACGATCCTTTCTTCAATGACATAGAAAACGAGCCCTTGGAAAGCGATAAAGACTACAAGGAGGACGCTTTTAACGACGATTATCTCGACTTAAGTGCTTTTGATGATCTCTTTAAGCCTGACCAAGATTCATCTGAAGTAGAAAAGCATGAACATTTTAGTGACAAAATGCATCATAATGAAATACCAAATGTCATACCCGATGAAATGGAAAATGTGTTCAATGAATTAAACAACCTACCAAAAGATAAGGATCCAATGTCAAACGTAATACCTGGCGCAGAGGGACCATTTGGGATTCCATCGCAACCATATTCCGGATATCAACACCAACCTTATCATTTTCCCGAGGCACAGCCTCCTCAACATTTTGCGGATCCCTTTTCCAGAAACAACTATCCGGGTCCCGTTCCACCGCACCATTCCCGCTATTATACCGAACCATACTTGACCAATATTCCTCCAAGAGCACAAACTAACGCAGATAAAATGATGGACGAATTTATGCAATTTCTCTTTTTAAAAGGTGAGTATGTGAATACATATCTGACTCTTTGTGTTTATAAGAAACATGTTTATTTTCATTCTTCATTTTTTAAACATGCATTATCAATCCTTAGATGTCAAAGTATTTTTTTTCTAAAAGACTTGACGAAACAAAGAGTAAGTTACAGTCGAAACTCGCTATGCCAAACTTTGTTATCTCGAATATTTGGATATGGCAAACGTTTTTAGAATGTGTTGGGTTAAGTAACAGCTGTTGTTTATTTTGGTTATATCTATTTTTCGTTATCTCGAAGTATTTCCCGAGGTCCGAACCACTGCGACCTAGCGAGTTTTGGTAATAATTTAAAGATTTCAATACCACTGTAATCGAATACTGTTCTATCAATTGCGTATGCCTGGGTTGACAGCAAACGCATTCTAAGCTGTTCATTGGCGTATCTTCGTCTTTCTTGGTCTTACTTAAAATATTTAAATTGATATGTTGCTGTTGTTATTTCAGAGACCGGGATGTTAGATCAGTGCATGAGTCTACGAAGAAAACGAAAGTAAAATACTTTTTGTTTAGACATTCATGTCATTAAGTGTCTTATGACAAATTGTACGATGGTGATGATGATTCAAAACAGACGTCCAAAATAGATACAGTGTTATTTTATCAGTTAGTAATAACAGGAAAAAATATCGAACTTCGCTTTTTATTGCATCCATGGAACTGTTGAGTATATAATAAAAGTTCTAAAAAACATTTAGAAATCCGGAACGCCTAAATAGGCTGGCCCGTTAATAAACATAATATTAAGTTTTGATTAGTGGATGCACGTGTTTGTAGACCAATTAGATTCGAGTTTTATTCAAACTTCCTGGCCACATCATGCTTCCGAGAAAATGACAAAATGTCGTCAGTCAATTCATTTAAAAAAGTCAACAACCAAGCAAAACATTTTATAATAATACTCAAGTATCCTATAAACGCAAGAAAGTTTCACGTGCAGACTTGCTGGATTCTATTTATATACCCATTTAAAAATGTTACATTTAATCGCATGCAAGTTAGAATCTATCAAATACAAAATACTATTAGGTAACACTGAAACGAATACAACAGACACAACAGGGACTCCCTGTAACCAGCACAAGGTTCTATACCTGATATGCAAGCACAAGAATCAAACAACGTGATCATACTACACAGACAAATAATATGAACTGTAATACTCAATGTCCGTGAAATGCATGCACCAAGCTTAAATAGTTGATGGGAGTTCTTCAACCAACTTAGTCAAAATATCCATTGTATCAGAGTGCTGTTCCTTGCGTTGTCATATTTGAAGAGTCCAAATACCCATAGAATTGGAGGGCTGGTTCGTTCGTTATCATAAAGTGTTCAAGTATCCATAGAATTGGAGTGCCTTTTCATTCGTTGTCATATTTGAAGTGTCCAAATATTTATAGTTTCAGAGTACCGGTCATTTTGAAGAGTCAATATATATATATGCATATTAGAATAGTGCCGGTCACTGGTATCATATTTGAAGAGTCTAAATATGCATTGTACCAGATTACCGGCCCTTGCGGTGTCTTATTTGCAGATTGTTTGAAACATACTCAGCTTGTGTTATAAAGTTTTCACTGAGCGAACAAAGGCAGTCCCTGTGATGTCTAGAAGCGTTGTGTTTCTTGTTTCTTTCTTGTCTGACCTTGATCGCTGTGCCTTTAAACATGTTAATGGTTAAATGATATGCTACTGGGCTTGCACATGTGGTTTTTATTATTGTATTTATATATTCATAATAAGATTATGCTATCACCAATGACATGGAAACTACAAGCCAGACGAAATTCCCACTAATTAGTGGTTTAAATACATAAAGTCATACAGAATAACGACAACAACAAAACACACAGTTGATATTAATTTTAACTGATTGTGTTTTAATATATGTTTGGATGACAGCAATGAATCGGTATATGTTAAACTATGTTAAAATTAAACGGTTTGAAATTCCTCAACATCATATTTATAAACAAAGAAATCAAAAATTTACGCTCACTAGATTAAGAACAGTCATCTCTAAACAATTGTCCAATATATCATTCAATGAAAGCTAATCAGTCAAAACTCAATAGTCGAACATTAAACACTATACCCTGTTGGAGGTAAAGGCCAAAAGGACAATAAACAAGATAAGCGATAACCGCCTTGCAGCGGTCAAGTTTGCTAAAAGTATAATTTAAAGTCAGAACTTGCACTCCTACAAAATTGACAAAACAATGTGATAATCATCATCATGTCTGCCTATAATTTACAACAAATATAAGAGCAGGTCAAAATGGTCATCCATTTATCACCACCCACATCGCAGCCGATTATGTTCAAGTCACTCGATGTTATGATATGCTTAATAGAACCCTCTTGAACAGGGTCGAGTTCAATAAAGGTTCATAATTAATATAAGCTGCAATAACAATGTAGTCAGATATAAAACAGTTTCGAGAATTTTGAGATTAAAAGATGCCTTCTTTAAACATTTTCGAAACTTTAAAAATACATTAACAAACATGAACATTAGAAATACTGCAGCATTACCGCTTGATCCTGGAAGGAACTATATTTTACAGTAGTTATATAACAATGTTAACACAATTCCTGAGTAAATCGGAATGTGTGAATATTGCAAAGGAAGATATCAACATTCACGTGTGTGTTTTTTAGGTTAAGCGAAACCTACTTTTATACAAATCCTTATTTTGTCGATACGTTTTCATGGTTACCTTGTAATATGTGATGACATAAAATCCATATTAAGGGATGGAGGCCAGTGCTGTTATAAGTATGAACAACTGCTGGTATTATTATATGAAAGTTTTCAGCACATCGATATTGACATGAGGCAACGGCGAAATAAAAACAGCAAATAAGAACAACGCAATTATGATAAAGTAAAATGCAATGAAAGAGTGCATCTTGCAATAAAAACTGATAAATATAGCCCAGTAGTCTACACCTCAATCATGATCCTGTTGAAAAGTATGAAGGCGAATTAAACACATCGCCTGCTAGGAGCCCCTTCTCTTTGGAATGGTAAAAAATATTAAGCATTTATCAATTATAATTAGAATTGACATATCGTATCGAGAGTAATATGTTTCATGATATGAACTTTTCGAAGATAGTTAGATTTTTAACCCTAAATTTAATATAATAAAAAGATGATTAAACGTGAAAGTGAATATTGCAATCTGGCAAGACATGGAATTTGTGCGAAATAGTATTTCTATAAAGATAGCTATAAGGCTTGGGAAAGGTTAGAAGAGAAATGATTGAGTAAAGGAGCATACAAAGAACAATATGAATTTTGTCATCATTTGACAGTTTAAGGGCTAAGATCGAATAGTGCAATCTAGTTGTTGATAGAACTTGAGCAAGATATTGTGTACAGAAATTGGCAAACATTCATTAAAAATGCTCAAGTAAGAGAGCGAACATATTAAAATAGTTAAAATGCCACAATACAATGGCCATAACTGAATAGTTTATAGTGCAATCCGGATGCTGATCAAACTTGGGACAGAAAATATGCCATAAACATTGTAACCAAGTCTACCAACAACCATAACTCTAACGGGTTTCGTTTTTAACAAACGATATTGTTGTATCCTAACATGGAATCCATGACACTTTGATAGCGAAGATGTCATTCGAAAAGAAACACGAAATTCCGATTTTCCAATTTCCGAGACAGTCAATCAAATGTTCTTTGTAAACGTGTTAAATGTTTCACTCAGATGTAATGCCATACACGTTTGGCTTTTATTGCTTGATAAATACTTGTTTGTTTGTAAATTGACACCACGTCATTGGTTTTAAAATGAAAATAAATCGAGATTCAAAACAACAGCAACACGTTTCTAATGTTGTAGCTCTCTAAATCACAGCAAAATTCAAGAAGTGTCCTTTTTAAAGACGTAGGTAATACTGACACGACAATAACAAATCTAAATCAAAAATAAAGAAATGATACTAACACAAACTTAGTATTATCAACTAAATTCGTAAGAACTCATATCTTAAATGCTTAAAATGAGACTAAAACATGGCATGGGGAACTCCAGCTCATGAGGAACATCAGCTGAAATATGCTTTGTAGACATGCTTTGACAATCCACGGCTTTTTCTAAATAATGGTTTATTTCTCAAAACCCTAAACGGACATCTAAACATGTATTTTTTTCACAGACCAAATGCGTTGCCCTAAAGCGTATGTTGTCTTGTGTAATGCCTGTTGGTGTAATATTTGACCTCACAATGTTATTTATTTGCAGGGGCAGTATTAAAGAAGCATCAACATACTTAATTTAAATATCTCATTAAATATAAACTAAATATATAAGTTTGAAACCATGTTTTTAAAAAAGAGAAAAGAATCGTCAAAAAGCGCGATTTAGAGGGATTATTTGACGTCAGCAGTGATATAGAATTACAACGTTACATGACGTCAGTAAAGAACGTCGCACACGGATTATCATATTGCCTATAAAGTCGTTGACTGTTTTTGCTTCTTCTACTAAATTATCAAGTATAAGATAGGACAAAGATATATAAACTATTTTGTCCCAAAATCAACTTTTGCGCACCTCACGCTGTTTGTTCGACTGCGTTGTCAAGTTTATTTGCAAATATCATCAATGCAAGACAATGTCTCAGAGAGAAATTAGATTACGATTCTCTCTGCCGTGTCATTCATAATTATTGAAACATATAATCTCACATTGGAAATTACAGTGTTTATTATTTTTAGAGATGTTGGTACCATTGCTATATATATCCTCTCTATACAGAAACCAAGTTTAAATGGTATATTTTGGTGTGTATGTCTACCAATGTTTAATCTATTTCATTAATCATAATCAACGATCGATGTGAGACTATGGCTACTGTAGAGAGGGAGATAGTAATTAGAACCAACATCTCAAAAAAGAGTTAATTAAGGGACTATATCATTTCCAATTTAAGATTATTTGCACCAATGATTATGCGGGGCGTGACAATGACAGAGAGCATCGAGACTCGTTATCAAATAATCTCTGAGACATTGTCTTGCATTGATGAAATTTGTAAGTTTCAGAGACAATTCCATCGATATTAAGATTTGGGAAACCGTTTTGTAAAAGTTGATAAAACTTACTGTGGCTGTAGCGTTCAAAGTTGTGCAAATAAGAAGAGATCTATTCATCTGTTTAAGCAGTATTTCATATATTATAGAGAGGATGTACGTGTCCCTTTACATGTAATAACAACTTCATGTGAAGATTGCAGTTTGAATTCAAAGTAGTTTGTCAAAATGCCCTCGTTTGCTCTCAAAATCTATATTTAATTTGAGTTTCTTCATCGTCGTCATGCTTGAAGGTGATACACCTGGAGTGATGGTAAACTTTGCCATGTATTAACCTCTAATGAATATACTGTTATTTGGCAGATTTTTCAGAACTTGGTCAAAGCTAACAACGTGATTAACAAGATCGTTGTTAACTTTTAAAGGTGAGGTATATGGTGATGTGCTCATGTTATGAATATTGGTGTTGATTATTACAGTGTTTGTTAGGACTTTGACCTTGTTCTTTAAAAGAAGGTCATCGTAGTTTTCATTTTATTCTTGACATCTTATAATGATACTAACGTCTAGCAATGCAATGTTTCTGTCTGTCGCTTGTTTATCCTGGTCGTAAACAAATAATGCGACAATAGAATACTTTGTCCGGAAGCTATGCTATTCCATAGTATGTGTATTTTTACCGGGGATGAAATTTAATCAAGTGATGATCAGATTTATATATCCTTTTGTTTCTTGAATCCTCCTTAACATGAATTGCTACTTTCATGTCACTTCATGAATCATGAATAATAATATTACCTTAAAAAGTTGGTCATTATTTTTAGCCAAACATCACCGTTCTCAATTTGAGATCATTTGTGCCAATGGTTATTAAAGGATTTGTATGACAAAGAACAGATCAAATCGAATGGAAACACATTCAAAGGCATTTCCTTGCATTTCTATAGATACTGAAATTTGTACTGCGTTATGTAAATGTAAAACTGATTGTGGCTATTTGATACGTGATAAGAATACAAGGTTGCGTTTTTAATTTTAAAGATGGATGGATACACTGGCTAAAGTGTTATTTTATAAATGAGAGAGAGCTACACGTACATCTAAATTTTGCAGGTGTTAAGAAGTAGTTGGTCAAATTGCCCCTTTAATTTGTTCTTGTCGGCTCGCTGGTTAAAGTATTAATCCCGTTCCAAATGTGATCGTGACTGCCAGTCTAAACGTGTACAATGTACACATAACTGGATGACGTAGTGCGCAAAAAGTAGCCCACATATACAGGTACCCGTACATACAACTTGCGCCACTTTTCTGGAGGAAGATCCTGCGGAAGCACAAGACATTGGTTTAATGATTCAATCTTTTTTTTAAAGTTTGCCTATTGATCATTAATTAGCTCACAAACCACCTGATCGTATAATTGAATGCAGTATACAACGTAGCTTTCACATCTTCACAGAGTTTTACATGAGAGTATATATTTTACAATCAAACAATATAACAAATCAATAATATAATATAAATATCATTTGTCAATAATGATTTGGGTACAAAATCGAAACGTTTCTTGAGCACAGAGGAGTTAAGTAAGAATTTGTCCAATGTCTAAACCAAATTGTGGGCTGGACCATTTAACCCCTAAAACGCCAATATTACAAATTTGGTACAGGGTACTTTGTTCTGTACATGACTCAAATGTTAAAATTCGGGGTTTTGTTATTGTTAAGAAGGTTTCAAATGCTATATCCAGGGACACGGTCACTCATGGCTCCGCGGAAGTAGACACTAATTAAAGATTTCCCTTTTTCATAAACAAATGTCAACTGAGATAGGAGCGAACGGACAAATAATTCAAGGGACATGATCTTGGAAGAGGACGAACATGAAATGCCTTATAGTCAGTACCATCATATTTAAAATAATATATGTACGGGTTTATTTTCAGTATTCGTTTCCTTAGAACAGTTTGGTATTTGATATTCAGACTAAGAAGATTATTGTTAAAATATAAAACCTGTTTGATTCGGTGTGTCATAGCCACGCTATCTGGTGCTACAGTGTTATACCAATAATAATTAATTGCTTGGCAACCATGACGATCATGAACAAATATTAGTTGGCTAATGCTTATCGCAATCAACGATTCAAGACCGTCGTTGACAGGTATATGACAAGAAGAAACAAGGAACTTATTGTCGAGGCAATGCAGAAATACCATGAACAACCCTACACGGCAAGAGTTTATTGCAACCTAAAAAACTTATTCCAGAATGTCATTGACAGTAATATGACACAGAGTGAAACAGGAACTTATTGTCAACAGGGAAATCTTTCTCACGAATGAGAAACGTCAAAGGAGAAAGACCATAGACATGACAGAAAAACACATTCATGAATGTGACATGTTGAGAATGGTGCGAAAATCTTTTTCTGGCAATACAATCATGGTATAATTAACTCATTGACAAACATCACTAAAGGTTTAGGCATTTAGTGTGGCACTCCCTGCTTTTTTGAAACAGACATATTATCAGCTGCCGAGAAGTTGCGATCTTAAATAAAAACTTTTAGATAATTGTATCATTCCGTTTTGTTTAACTTTTATTATGATAAGTATTTTAGATTTAGAAAGTCATGTACCCCAAAGGGTTGGGCTACAAGTTATTTACAACAAATATTCCAATCTGATCTGAACAAGCTGTTAATGGTTCTTATATCAGTACGGAAACAGAGGTATCCTCCTCCGTGGATGTATCTCTAAAACACGATACAAAATTATCTGAAAAAGCATTCGATTTGGTATTCATATATAGAAACAATTTGCATTGACCATGTTTGAAAAACGTCAGTGAACATATACACTTGACAAGACGAGTGCATTTTTTACCTGGAAACCATTTTAGACGTTTTCATTTAGACGTAGGAAAAAAGTCAGTTTATCAATCCGGTCTGAGCACTTAAGCGCGTTAATGCCAATGTAGTAAATGTTCTGAATGTAAGCAATTATATAGCACACTAGTGTGTAAAAGACGTCAGACGCCAGGAAGCAAGAAAAACGTCATACCTGGCTAAGATAATTAGCATCCGATTGAGGATCTACAACACTTTTCATGTTATTGTCGAGAACAAATGCACCATTGGTTCGATGTTCAATGCCTAAGAATATGTTTGCTTCGGACAATCCGATAAACCGTGGTTTTTATCTCCAATAATTTTGCGAGTTAATAATGAATTATATCTTTTAATTTAGTTATCCAAAAGGGTACAAAGGGGTTAACAGTCAGTAAAGCTAAATTCTGATTCTGGTTCTTATCTGATCTAAAATTAGAATAATTGGTATACTTCGAATGTACTGCTTGCCTGGCATGCAAAAAAGAAGAGTAACTACCTTTAAACACATGTTTTTTTCTGTATAACAAAGAAATTTCAATAGTCGAAAATTGAAAAATTAACTCTGTTCAGACACACAAGACAAGGGCCAGACGACAATGAACTAAAGACACAAATGTATAAACACTACATATACCAGACCTGACCACAAACATACTTAATTATTTTCTGTTTCTATAATCGATCTTTCTAGGGGTTTTGTTTTTTCGTCTTTAGTGTATTTCTTCATATGGTGTACTTTGCATATGTTAAGACATGTTTTGTTAGCATTTTTTTATACTTTCTGCTTTAAAGTTATGGATATTTACTTTACTACTGAACACATCTTTTACAAAAGGTCATTCGAAGTTTATTTGCTCTTCACACAATATAATTACATGTGTCCCTTTGACTGTACGTTGGAAATACTTCTTAACACCTCTCATATATTTTGAATATAACACTTCCATCTCTCATTTGTATCAGTTAGCTGGAATGAAACACTTTATGAGCTCCACTCAACATTTGTTTAATTGTATTTTGTGTGAATTCAGAGAGAGTGTATCAACTTCATTCTCTGGAAGGTCATTCCAGGATATCAACCAACCTATTGATGAATACTAATATTTATTTCAGACGGCCGAATCCTTCTCTTATAGAATCTAATCTTATATCATCACACCTCATACCACACAATTCGATCAGGACAAAATCAATGATATTGAGACATCTTGATCAATTCCTTCGTATTTTTTCTTTACTCTTGAGTTTGCAAGTTTTTATCAACATAGTTCAGACAGTAAGTTCTCGCGCCATTCAGGAAACTCGTGTTGTACATTTTCAATTGCAATTAAGTATTTTTTGGTTTATTTTGGAGCCCATACAGGGGAATCGTGTCCAATATGAGTACTGACTTTTGCGTTGTACAGGCTGAGGAACATATCATTCGATATATGGGCAAACGCTATGTTTACAATTTTTAGGCCCCAATTTCTCAAAACTGTAAAATGAAATTATCACAGACTATAACCGCACTATTGAAACAATTATAACCAGTAAAAGGCGTTAAAACGAGTACAGTTCAAAAACACGTTTTCACTGACACAAGAGTAGTATTTATATTAATCGTTTTCTTCGAAAATCGAAAGCTTCTTTACAAATAAAACACGGTCGTTTGATATAAGACGAACTAGTGGTCGTTGTTCTGAATATACATTGGGCCATTAAGTTACACATTGTGTATATAATGTCGCATTTAGTATGACTATCTTCTTATTTAACACAAAGAAGAAAAGATAAAGTGAAGTGCATTACATGCGATGTCCATGATAAAAGCATGATTAGCGTTTATGATTTCAGATTCACGGTTGTTTAGGTATTTGAATTGAATTAACACATTTTACACTGGAAGTGTTAGCAATGCTGATTGTTTCATTAAGAATGAAAATCATTTAAACAGTCGTCGCAGAATTTGTTTCTCAAGTTCTGTAGTTTTAACTTGGATTTTTAGATATTTCTCTTCCTTTTTCAGATCACGAATAAACATGAGTATGAATTAACAAATAATCGTCAAATGATGGCAAAATCAATTAGATGAATTGTATTTTACCAATTTATTCATTTTGAGTGATTATTTGTGATTATATGTATCAATTTACGTTTGCATTTGTGAGAAAGTGCTACTTTGTTCATACGTAATAAATCTAGTCTGAGTGCAATTGCTTTTAACTTTTATTCTAACCAACTCAACTTGAGACGGTCGTAAGGCCAACAAGCAGCAACTATAAACAAAGCGATTTTAAGCTCTTGAATGCAGTTAAGAAATAATGCATCTTATAATAAAACAAGGGTATTGTAATAACTATGGCCTAGTAGCATACACTTTAACCAAGATCTTGTTTAAAGGAATCAAGGACCGAACAAACACCATATAAAATACAACGTTTAACAGCTATCAACATTTCGTCATTGGTAAAAGCTTGGGTCATTGTCAGCGAAAAGAAGTAAGAACTCACTTAAGTCTTAGTTTCAGTATGCGTTCGTCGGCTCTACCACTTGTCCAAATATTCAGCAGCAAATAACATATAACCGACTAGTGTAAACACAATGAATTCAACCTAACCGGTTCTTTAAAACTTAAGCTTGTTCCAACTCGCAATCGGAATACTTCGGTCATTTCCGCCGTACAAGGTGCCCCGGATGAATACCGGCGCATTAGTAAAGTATTTATAATAAATAATAATTATATTAATTAATGGTAATGTTTAAACATGTCCTTTGTATTACTTAGTTGAAATTGATTCCCAGTGAAATGATGAATTTTATTAATCAATTAGATTCCTAAGAGTAAAGTCCTCATGCTTAATAACTAAATTGCTAAATTGAAATTACTACGCGATCTTCTTGCAGCGTAGTGAAATATACAGAATTCTGACATTGTAAACCGACCATATACATCTGAGGTTGCAATTTTGCAATTTTCTAATTTGATAAAGCATTAAAATTAACAATTTTAAGTGTCGCAAGTACTTTATGAAAAAGTTTAACTGTTCGACAAGACGTTGCCTTACCTAGAAATGCCCGCTGGTGTCAATAAGCTTTAAGCCAATCAAATCTGTTTTTGATCTGTTGTTACTACTTTTTAAGTTATTTAAAAAAAACATCGGGCGATGTTTATAAATGCAAGCACACAACCATAATCATGCGTTACAACTACCATTAAATAACAATTAGATTCTGCGTTCCGAAAAATGACAAGTTTTGAGCTTATGTGTACGTATCACCCTCTTGAGTACCGATTTCTCCGTCAACTCCCCTTGAATACCGAAAACCACGAATGGGGATTTTAGCCTGACAAATTATACGACAGGTAGAATCATTTCACTGGGAGAGACCAATTTCATGGAAGTAATATTTTTGCTTTCTTGCTGTGCTCAGATACTGTACAAAATATAAAGACATGATATTGAATCTAAGCCTGACAGACACTCCAGATTCGGTACATAAAGACAACATTTCCCTCAGCTAAGTGTGTTGATAATGCAAAGTGAGTATTTGAAGGTTATGTAGGCGATCTTTCCGACAACACTCGTAAATGCGCTACTAATTTAGGCATTGTTAGACAAATTGCCATTAGTATTTACATCTGTAAGTGAATTAAGGGTAATAAATATGTACAGAAATAGCGCAGTGTTATACATTGTGTGTGACATACTCCGCATATGGTGCCAAAGGTTGTTGACAGCTCAATGACAATATCTAATGCAGTCTATAATCAGCCAAGGGGAAAGTTGACCATAGAAAAACGATACGAATATACCACTCCGCTTTTTTTTGGTAACTAATAACGACCAATTGTTTATTTTGGAAGTCAAATTCAAAATAAAGTATTACCTAATGTGAATAATTTGTGGCTTGAAGCAGACGTGAAACAAGCTTTATATTCAATCAAACACATCGCCCAAAAAATAACTCATTATAACAGTTTATGACGAGCGAAAAAGATAATGACCAAAAAGGTCTTCAATTGCAAGTTCTCTGCAGATAAATGAGAAACCCAGACCAGAAATTAATGCATTGTCTTGAAGAGGCCCGGAGGGAATTTCGGAAGCCCTCTTGAACAGAAGATCATCACAAAACTACTGATTTCAAGTCACGCATGAAACGCTGTTATAAACTGTGGTAATAGTTTGTCATTAATAGTTCGTTGGATATATGACGCACTTTTATATTCGTATGATTCCATAACACTTTTTAACGAGAAAAAAACAACACCATGACATTCATTTTGCAGGACCCACTCGGCGTTATCACGTCATTGTTTATTTCATTGATGTAACATAATTGAACAAGCGTGACGTCATTATCTAATGATGTATCCAAATTTCTTTTTCACAGAGAGTAAAGCTGGATACAACTTTGTATCCTTAATTGTCGCTCAGAAACATTACACTGGTATCTTATGTTATTAAAGCAATCAGAAACATGGATTTGCAAAATCATGTGTTATACTTTGTTCACCAATAAACAAAATTATACTCTTATTCGTAACATTTACAATAAGCTGATGCCCCCTATGTTAGATTTCAAATGTTTGTCTTGTGTGTCTTTGTTTCGTATGGAAGATTCTCTCTACAGTAAGTGTATATATTTTCATTCACACTTCATTCCTAAACGATGGAACATTGTTTATCAATTGCACTTTATATCTGTATAAAGTGTAAAGTGCAATGGCATAACCCGTCGATATCGCGTGCGTTTGTTCGATACTTCTGTCCTGTCATTGGACGCAATAATACCAAGGGGCGGGGCATATTTACTACGGAACTATTTTTTTTAATGAAATCGTAGTTCAATTATTGGCAACATGCAAAACTGTAATCTGCAGTAAAGCAGTTAAAACAAAATAAGCAACGATAATTTGATTGATTTTAATGTAGATAATTTCATGATGGATGGAACAGTTGAAGAATCGTTTGTGTTTAAAAATGCTGTTAAAAGTCACGAAAATGCAAAAACAGTTAGTTCAAAGTAACCTCTATAACGGGTGCTTGTTTGACGTCATGAGTGATGTCATTGAAAAAGTTTTACATTAAGCTCGATTCGGGCCGCAACATAGCTCGGCAGCTGCATTTTGTTTCGACGCCATTTTTTGCAGTGTTCATTCGTTTTGAAAGTGTTGTTTTTTCGAAAATTGACTGGATTACTGGGATTATTTACACACAATACCTATTGGGTAATCAATTAATTACCTATTCAGTCCTACTTTAATCATTTTTTGTTTTGATAACTAATTTAAGCCTGAAAATTTTGTAAACATGTTCTTGATAAAATGTTCAGATATACAGCATCATCAGCATCAGAGAAAAAATAAATGTCTTTGTTCATTGCATACGACATAATGGAATCATCTCCATATAAGTCGTATGTTCTGAATAAAATCGACAGAAATAATAAGTTCGGAGGAGTTAGTCGTTTTAGACATAATTTAGTGCTTTTAATAGTCAAAACAACTGCAGAAAAAACTATTTGGTAAACACATCAGCTTGCCAGGAAAAGACACCTCAGTAGAAAATATGTAAGTTATATGTGGTTTATTTCATGTTTTGGTATTTGTATGCAGCAACATTATATATTTTAAAATATGCAAAAGTTTGCATCGTTGACCAACTTTCGGTCAGAAACCAGGTCGCTCAGCCTTCATTGTTATGATGCGGGCCCTGAAAGCGCATATGTAAAACAAATCGGGCATTAACGGCACGTGAATTTACTGAATAATACACGTTTTCTACCGATAACGCCCGGGTTTTTGCGTTTTAATACACCACGATAACGGACCGAAAATAAACAATGTATGCAATAATACGTATTCATAATATTCTTGACCTTGAAAAGATAGAAAATAAACATATAAATAAGGAACTATTTTAACTGTGCAATCATTGTCGTATAAAATTATTGGGTTACGATAGCTGTTCTAATTTACCCACCGTTGAGAACAACGAGAGAAAGAAAAGAGAAAATGCTCTTGAATGATCAATTTATTTTAGCAGAAATGTAGATTTAAATGAATGTAAATATAAGTATTAAAATTCGACATGTTGCATTTTATTGGGGTATGGTATGCAATGGCGCAGTTCAAAATGTTGGTGGAGTCCTAAAAAATAACTTTTACGAATTTAGACTTTGTTTCGTATGTTAGATATACTTTCCATTCATGACAATATTTCGAACGAACTAAATGTAACAAACGATAAATCAGCGGGAAATCAGGTAATCGCCCGTGAATGTAATTTATTCTGTTTAAAAATAAGACAACTACACCAAAATACATTGTACATTTAACCGATTTGTCACAGCGGTTTTCGTACTTAGGTTGATTTGCAAGGATAACCAACATTTTATAAAGAAGTGGTCTGGAAAACGGCAAAATGAAGTGTAATGTAACTTATTGAATGAAATTTAATGCATTCGTCGATTGGATAAGTCGTTTCCTATTATGTAAACACAGAAAGGAAAGAAAAAAAATGAAAGTCTGGTCACGTGACATGAAGTGCATTCCATAATAAATCAAGCAAAGTTTCATTTTGTTTTGATCTGTGACACTAAAACGGTAGAAATCCACTAAGGATGTTTTCGTTGGTAGTAAACTAGTTTTGGTTTTATATCTGTTTCACGAACTGTGTATTTGTTTTGACAGTTTCAAATAAAATAAAGCTGTAGAAAATCTCTCTGGCGGCGATTTTGTCATTTCATTCAAGTAATTCGCTTTGAAAAAAATCGTTTCGGACAGTGATCCGCCATGTGTGTTGAAACTCCATTTAGTTAAAAAAAAGGCAACCGACCATCTGCGGCATCAATGTTTTGAAGAAATTTAGAAATAATGGCTACATGCCATTTTGTTGAAAATGATCACTAAAACATGCATTTGTTACTTCAAGCAAAACAGGCAACCGACCATCTGCGGCATCAATGTTTTGAAGAAATTTAGAAATAATGGCTACATGCCATTTTGTTGAAAATGATCACTAAAACATGCATTTGTTACTTCAAGCAAAACAGGCAACCGACCATCTGCGGCATCAATGTTTTGAAGAAATTTAGAAATAATGGCTACATGCCATTTTGTTGAAAATGATCACTAAAACATGCATTTGTTACTTCAAGCAAAACAGGCAACCGACCATCTGCGGCATCAATGTTTTGAAGAAATTTAGAAATAATGGCTACATGCCATTTTGTTGAAAATGATCACTAAAACATGCATTTGTTACTTCAAGCAAAACAGGCAAACGACCATCTGCGGCATCAATGTTTTGAAGAAATTTAGAAATAATGGCTACATGCCATTTTGTTGAAAATGATCACTAAAACATACATTTGTTACTTTAAGCAAAACAGGCAACCGACCATCTGCGGCATCAATGTTTTGAAGAAATTTAGAAATAATGGCTACATGCCATTTTGTTGAAAATGATCACTAAAACATACATTTGTTACTTCAAGCAAAACAGGCAAACGACCATCTGCGGCATCAATGTTTTGAAGAAATTTAGAAATAATGGCTACATGCCATTTTGTTGAAAATGATCACTAAAACATACATTTGTTTCTTCAAGCAAAACAGGCAACCGACCATCTGCGGCATCAATGTTTTGAAGAAATTTAGAAATAATGGCTACATGCCATTTTGTTGAAAATGATCACTAAAACATGCATTTGTTACTTCAAGCAAAACAGGCAAACGACCATCTGCGGCATCAATGTTTTGAAGAAATTTAGAAATAATGGCTACATGCCATTTTGTTGAAAATGATCACTAAAACATACATTTGTTACTTCAAGCAAAACAGGCAACCGACCATCTGCGGCATCAATGTTTTGAAGAAATTTAGAAATAATGGCTACATGCCATTTTGTTGAAAATGATCACTAAAACATACATTTGTTACTTCAAGCAAAACAGGCAACCGACCATCTGCGGCATCAATGTTTTGAAGAAATTTAGAAATAATGGCTACATGCCATTTTGTTGAAAATGATCACTAAAACATACATTTGTTACTTCAAGCAAAACAGGCAAACGACCATCTGCGGCATCAATGTTTTGAAGAAATTTAGAAATAATGGCTACATGCCATTTTGTTGAAAATGATCACTAAAACATGCATTTGTTACTTGAAACTAGTTTGGTATCAACACAAATGACCTCGCTCTGAGCTTATACTGGCACATCTGACCAAGAAGATTTTACTTCTGATTTTCACATTGATGAATGCAATCTTTAATAAGGGATGATGCCAAATTGTTCCATCGTTTGAAATGCGTATTTAATGTCACTTAGAAATTTTTCACCTTATGGACAAATACAAAGTACGACCTTAACACGAATCACGATATTTATATATTATTAATGAGGTAGTTGGTAAACAGATAATATTATAATAAAATGAATGTAGAACCACATGCTTTGACAATTTAAACTTGAAACGTTGAAAAGTGTGTACAGCCATGTGTAACGATTCCCGTATTTCATGACATTGGTGTATATTATAGTTGTGTCGATATTGGTGTCCGCTTAAGTATGCTACATTTCAAAATAAAAGTTTTATATCATTTGTCAATGAAGATTGAAAATGTCACTTAGCACGGAGGATTTAAGTAAGTGATAACGAATGTTTTAGCTACGTTATTGGCAGGAAAAAGTCGGGGTTTTGTAATTGTTAACAAGAAATCAAATTTTGTATCCAGGGACTGCACTATTTCAGTATATTTTTTATAACAGTTATACAATGCGATTACATTTTAGCTGACTTGGACACATTTTATAAAACGCTCCTATATTGTATAAGCAAATGGTAACATAGTTAAGTGCGAAGAAAGATTTCAGGGACATGGTCTTAACAAACTTGGTAGAGGACTACCAGACAATGCATTATATTCAGGATCAACATGCGTAAAATAATATGTGTATAGCATTTATTTCACAGTACTCATTTCCTAAAAACAGTTTGATATTTGATGTTTAAGCTAAGAAGATAATTGTTTATATCTTTTTTTACCTGATCACCGGGCCGATGCTTATTGCAATCAAATGAAATATTCAAAATTGTCATTGACAGCAAGAGCTTAAATGACAGAGGAATTTATTGTCCAAGCAATCTGGTCATTCGAACTTCAAAAAAGTATTCTAGAATTACAATGACTGTAATATGATACAAAAGTGGGAAAGAACCTTATTCTTAATGTTTTTTTTTTGAACTAATGAGAAACGTCAAAGAAATATGAACATGCTCTTGATAGAAAAACACATTGAGGCATGTGACATGTTGATAATCATAAGAAAATCTCTTTTATTATTACAATCATGGTTTAATAACTCAAGAATAAAGGTTAAAACATTTTTTTAAATGTTTGCATTGTGGCACTCCATACTTTTTAAACAGAAATTTTAACGACCAACTGAAATTGCAACAAATATTTCTACTTATGCTCATGAAGAATCTATTATGATACTACTATCAGTACGGAAACAGAAGTGTCCTCCTCCAAGGATGTATATATGTAGTTAAGTACTGATCATAGTCTTGTAAAGGCTAAGGAACATTTCATTTGATATATAGGTAAAATGTATGTATTCAATTCAAATGCCAAAAATTACCTGAACGTCTAAAGCATTAACGGCTTATCAAAATTATTTGCTTATACTTTATTTTACACAAACAAGTAGAAGCAAGTTATCATGGTAATCTTTAAAGTGACACTCTTATTCAAAATCAATATATCCACATATATAACAAACATTAATTTTGACTGATAATCCTTCAACTACTTACTGGATAATGCATGTTTGGAAAATTATAATTACTGATTACAAGATTGTAACCGTGTATGTGAAAAGCAGAAAGCGCAAAAATTGTAAATGATTGGTGAATGCTAAAAGATTTACAATAGTCTTTCTATAGTCTCATAATGTAGAAATTTCATGTTTTATGGGCATTACTTTCAAATTAAACTCGGTTTCCTTCATAAGAATCATTGTTTTCGACATGTATTCATCCTTTTAAGAATATAAAAACAATATAATTAATTGTGGTAAATCTGATTTGGGAGTAAGAGTGCATCTTTAGAATTATGGCCTTTAATGGTGTAATTACATTGTACCGTACAGAAACTAATGAAATGCATTCATTTGAGGAGATTATTAAAGAAGTTTTCTTATATTTACATGTACGTTTAAAATATAATAATTTCCTTAATACATGATTCGGCGGCTTATGCAGCAATTTAGGTTTCCCTTTGCGATCATCTGATATTTTGTTAATCAATAATGAACCTGAGTGCCATTGCTTTGAACTTCAACACTAAAATTGTCTGAGCGCAAGGCGGTCGTAACTCCATATTAAAGTAAAAGAGGATTATTAGTGTGGACGTGAACGAGTGCTTTTTTGAACGTTTTCAACATATCGAAATGGATATGAGACAAAGGCGAAACAAGAAACAACTATAAACAAAGCAATTATATTATAATGTAGCAATAAAATAGTGCGTCTTACAATAACACAATGATAACTAAAACGCATTAGCCTACACTTTAACCAAGATCCGGTCTAAAGAAATCATGGCCAGCGAAAACAAAGTAAAAACTCACTTGAAGCTTAATTCGGTTGACGGGCGCCCAACCCGACTTGTATTCCGACATTTTTCAGTAAGTGCAAATATAAACATATAATTCTCATTCGAGCTAGCATTAACTGGAATGCAATATACTCAAACTCTCAGTTGTTCCAACTTAATCTTATCCGTACATGCTCAAAGTGATATGCCTCAGAATCACAAAATACACGTAGTGAGTACTAGTTTGGAAACAGCAGGCTCAGATTGATTGAGATTGTTTCTTGACATCAATGGATGGGGCAACACTGTCAACGGACCAAGCCTACCTAAGAGGCGGCTCAAGATATATTCTATTTTCAAGAAGTCATTTCCCATCACACCAAAGAAAATAAATAGCTAAACTTTGGACGACGTATATAGCGACTCTGTAAATATGTTTGAACGTCTATGTTGGTGGAAAGGCCATTTTGACCATAGTAACGCCAATAAGGCAAGCGTATATTCCAATAAGCCAAGGCTGTAACCAAGGGAATTAAGAATGATTATTATATGATATATCATAATATATAAATATATTTTGTCTGTCTCAAGCATAACTCTCAATGGAAAGCACAAATAACGAACCCTTGGATATCATTAACCAAACAATACCTAAATTCGAGCCAACTGCGTCTTCGTAAACAATGTGCATCTAGGGCGGATAAATTTATATGCATCCAGAAGCTTGTTTGATGCATCAGCCACGTGCTCAGATCATATTTTGATCGTTTCAACACGTTTTATTTTGTAATTTTTAGAATTTAACTAAACGTCGACAGTACTATGATATTTTTAAAGACAATATTGAAAATCCTTCTGTTGCTATATTAAATTAAATATTGTTTTGTTTTTATTTACATAAAAGCTTCGATGGTGTATATGAATACACGGACTGCGTTACATCTCATAAAACATGATATAGAGAGTTTGCCTACTCCGTAAATGCCCCTGAATATCGCGTACCAAAAAGGTGGGTTTCAACATATAATGAAGCAGGTAGATTATGTTCTGGAAAAACATGGAAGATAAGCAGACCAAGTGCATTACAGTAATTCCTAGCTGTCTTGTTGTGCTAGGATAAATGTAATTTCGCTTGTGTACAAAGCAATGAAAACAACAGAGACGAGCCAAGCAGCCAAAGAAAACAATTTTTGATTTGTTAAAAAGACACAATGTTTAATGAAGGCCTAACAGATACGCAAGGCAAATATAATTTACTTAAGCTAAGTGTGTTGATAAACCAAATGGATAATTCTAAAGATCATGAGGACCATGTTTGGGACAAACGTAGAAAATGCGTTACTTGTTTAGACCCTATCAAACAGATTGTTATTTGTTTTAAGTGCTGCAAATGAATAACAGATATTACCATATACATAAATAGCTCATTGTTTTGTATTGTGAATGACATTTCACCTATGGTGCCCTAATGTCGTTGAACACCTTATACAGGCTATTTTTTGCCACAAAGTATATCTCTCCGCCTTTTCGGTACCTTATACAGAACTATTGTTTGTTTCGCAAAACAATTCAAAAGAAAAGTTAACCTAATGTGAACAATTTGTGGCGTTTATTCTGAAGTACAGCTAGCTTTTTATTCGATCAAACACATTTCCCAAAATATAAATCGCACTATCTATAACGAGCGAAAAGATAATGACCAAATGGTCTTCAAATGCAAGTTCCCCGCAGATAAATGAGAAACCCAGACCAGAAATTAATCCATTGTCTTGAAGAGACCAGCAAGGAAATTCGAAAGCTTTCTTGAACGAAAGAGCATCTCATAGAAGACTGATTTCAAGGCATGCATCTAACATCGTTATCAACCGTGTGAATATTTTCATTAACGGTTCTTTGCATATTTGACACAATTTATATATCTTTATTGACATTGCATTTGTCAGTTTATAGAGAAAAACTGACTTTGATTTTAAATGACTCACTCGGCGTATTGGCGTCATTAACAATTTTCTGGTTTTGTATCGATCAAAATGAAAACAATTTGAGAACATATTAAGGCGGGTTTTATTTCATAATATATCAAAATTCAAAATAACTTTTACGAATTTAGACTTTGTTTCTATTATTAGCGTGTTAAATATACTTATCATTCAGAACAACGCTTTGATCTAATTAAATGTCACCTGGCCGCAAAAGGAAACGGCAGTTTAGCGGAAATCTGGTAATCGTTTGCGAAATTATTTTATTTTTTTATAACACATAAGAAGAATACACCACGCCAAAAATACATTAAACTGGTGCTTTCAACAATTTGCATCAGCGGTTCTCATTCTTTGGTTAGGTTTCACTGTCGAAAGGCAACAATTTATATCGAAGTGTTCGAAAACGGCTGTGAAGACATAGAAGTATATAGTATCGTATTCCACGTATGTTCATGCATCCTTTGGATTGATGGGCTTCGTCGTTTTCTAAGCTATGACTGATCAAGAAGATTTTCCTTCTGTTGCTCGCATAAATTGGTATAATGGCAGAGTCTATAATTAGGGATGATGACAAATCATTCGAACTTTCAAAAATGGTTCTATATAATGTCAGCTAGAACTTGTTCAGCCCTAAGACTTTTGAACAAAGACAAAGAACGGCCTTTAAACGTTAACGAAATAGACAATCTTATATGCATATGTTAATGAGGAATTCCTTGAAAAATTAACGAAATACTGAAATTAAACAGTATTTACACCAGTTAAACACCATTTGTCAATAAAGATTGGGGTACAACATTGAAACTGTCAGTGAGCAAAGGAGTTGAGTAGGTATATGTTAACTGTCTCTATGCAGAATGTCTACGCTACGTTGTTATTGTAACCCCAAAACGCCAATGTAACACACTTCCTAGGGGGTGCTTAATGAAACAACGCTTTGAACATGATTGAAATATTAAACATATTGGTTTTGCAATTAGAAACAAGATCCAGGGACAGGGTCACTGATGACCCCGTGCATATTATTTCAGTAAACCTTTTTATAACAGTTACACAATGCGAGTACATTTAAGTGGACTTGGATACTAATTCTTAGAGTTTGCTTTTTTATAAGCAAATGTAAACTGAGTGAAGGGGAAGCGAAGAAATGTATGATTTTAGTGACATGACCTCAGCAAACTTGGTAGAGGTCTTCCACATAATATAATGTGCTTAGTATTTAGTTTCAACATGCTTAGAATAATCTTTGTATAGCGTTTATTTCCAAGTGCTCATTTCTTGAAAAAAGGTTTGATACTCGATGCTAAAGTCACGACGATAATTATTAGAATATAGTTTTTATCTGTTTGCTTCGATGTGTTATTGCCACACCGCCGTATGTTTAAAATATCATAAGTAAATTGCGTAGACAACCGTGAAGATCATGAACACCAATTTGTGGACTAATCAAATGAAAGATTCCAGGTTGTCGTTGACAGCAAGGACTTTAATGACAAAGAAATTTATTGTCAAAACAATCTGGAAAGATATTGAATAACAGTTAACCAATCAATGTTCACTGCAACATCAATAAAGAATTCCATAACACCCCTGACTTCAATATGACAAGAAGGGAAAAGTAGCTTATTGTCAACATGGAAATCTTTCTCACGATTGACGAACACCAAAGGAAAAAAATCATGCGCATTAAAGAAAAATAAATTCATGCATGTGACATGTTGATAATCGTGAGAATTTTTTTTGGTAAAGACGATCATAGTTGTCCTCATTGACAAAGATCACTTCAGGTTTAAGCACTATTTTTTTCAATCGGTTCCCTCCCTGTTTTGTTAAAAAAATAAAATATCAATTGTCGTGAAGAAACAATCGTAAAAAAGTGTTAAATAATTTACTTAAGCTAATTTATTAAAATTTAATAATATTTCAATACATATGAATGTTAAAAAATACAGATACAAATTCACATTAATACAGAAAATAATTACATATCAAAAACTCTAGATTAGGAAAGTCAGCTTTGCAAAAGGCTGGGCCACAAGGTCAAGTTATTGACAACAAATATTCAATTCTGTTTCATTAACTATCAATTTATAATACTTATATTAGTACGGAAACAGATGTGTCCACCTCCAATGAAGTGTATATGACAAGGACACATAGCTCTATAGCATGATACAAAATTATCTGAAAACGCATTCAGTTTGGTATTCATTTAGTTAAACAATTTGAATTGGTCGTGTAGGGAAAACGTCAGTAAACAAGTAAGATTCTTGACAATAAGAGTGCATGTGTCTTACCTGGAAATCATTTTTACTTAAGACACTTGATGTTTTCATTTAGATACATGCAACGAAGTCAGTTAAACAAACAAGTCAGAGCACTTTTAATGAAGATCCCGATATATTTTGTTGTTGATTTTCCTGACGTATCGGTCGTGTACTTTTCGCTCGAGTGAAATAAAAACTATCATCAAAAATGAGTGTAAAATACACATGCAATAAACTTGAGCGTTTATATCAATGCCCTGAATAGCGCGTACCACAAAGGAGGGTGTCGTTCTAATATATTATGAAACAGGTAGAACCTGGTAGTGGGAAAGACAAGAAGACCAAGTTCATACAAGTTATACTTTGCTTCCTTGCTGTGCTCAGATACTAAGTAATTTCACTTGTACACAATTCAATGAAAATTTCAGGGGTGTCCCTGGCAGCCGAAAACAAAACAACTTTGAACTTGTTTAAAGACAAAGCAGTGAATCAAAGCCTAAAAGACACTCAAAATGAGATACATGATTTAATTTACTTCAGCAAGTATGTTGCTAAAGCAAAGAGAGTATTTTAAAGATCATGTGGATGATCTTTCCGGCAACCCTCGGAAATGCCATACCAATTTAGGCCCTGTAAGACAGATTGGCATAAGTATAAAGTGCTGTTAATGAATAAACAACCTCATGCATGTACAGAAATAATGCAGTGTTATGCATTGCGTATAACATACTCCGCCGATAATGCCCCAAATTGTTGGTTGATTAATGGCAATATCTATTACGGGCTATAATACGCCAAGAGAAAAGTTGACAAAAGAATTATTTATTGATATGCCTCTCCGCTTTTTAATACGTTAATAAGAATAAGAATGTATGTTTCGGGAGCTAATTCAAAATAAGTGTTAACCTAATATGAATCATTTTTGGCTTATAGTGTGAAGTGAAAATAACATTTTTATTTAATATAACACTTTGCCCAACATAAACCCTAAATTATGTGAAACAAGCAAACTTATTATTGATGACCAATAGGTTTTCAACAGCAAATGAATGAGAAAACCAGACCAGAAATTAATTCATTGTCTTGAAGTGACCCGAAAGGAAATTCGAAAGCTTTCTTGGAAATAGGACCATCACAATGAGGGCTGATATAAAATCAAGCGTTTATATTTTCATAGTCACCTTGCCCATCGTTTTTTTCTATGGAGAAAAAAAATGACGTTGATTATGGATAAACCACTCGGCGTCATGACGTCATTGCTTATTTCCTTGCACCTCTATTATTGAACAAGCATGAATTCAGTGACTAAAGGTATATCCGAAATTTATTTTCACAAACGATAAATATTCTCCTTAATTATACATGAAAAACGTGTTATCAAAAACAATTAAAACAATAAAAAAGTGGATTTTCAAAATTTTGCCCGAACTTCTGTTACAAAAACCTGGTACCATTTAAACGATAACAAATTCTGAACACAATTTTCTTGTTTCCTATCGCTCAAATGAAATCAATTTGAGAGCACATCATGGTACATTATCTTTTATCAAATATCACAATTCAAAAAGAACTTTTACGAATTTAGAATTTGTTTCGATTATTTTATTTAACACCAATACGAACGAACTAAATAACCCGCAGCCTCAAAAGAAAAACGTTACTTGAGCGGAAAATCAGGTAAATGTCAGTGAACTTATTCCGCTCTGTCTTAAACATAAGAAAACGACACAAAAATACATAAAACTGGTATACTTTATTTATTTGTCTAAGCGGTTTTCGTACTTTGTTTTTTTTCACTAACAAGCAACATTTTATATCGAAAATGTTCTCGAAAACGGCTTGTAAGACAAAGAAGTATAAAGTAACGTATTGGGCTAAATTTAATGCATTCATTTGTGGTCGACGTGGTGTTCTGATATTTAAACACAGAAAGGAAGGATTTCCAGAAAGGTTTGCGTGTGGTCACGTGATATTATGTTCATCCATAATGATTCTAGTCACACATCTTTAAGCCAAGTGTCGTATTATTTTAACATTGACACTAAAATGCGCCAATCCCCTAAGTCTCTGAGCTTATACTGGCCGTTGTAAACAAGATGGTTTTCCTTCTGTTGTTCACGTAAATACTTGCAATGACACAAAGCCTGTAATAAGGGATGAAGGACAAATTATTCGAACATTCGGAGTGCTTCTTTTTAATGTCACTTAGAACTTAATCACTTCAAAGCTTTAATGACAAAGAAAAGTACGGGGAAAGTCTTCAGACGAATCAAATATTTACATATTAACAAGGCAGTTCTAAAAAAAGTAACATTCTGAAATTAGTGTAGAATGACCTACATAATGGTAGTGTTCCTTTGAACATTTTTTGAACGCTTTAAAAAAAATTTGCAATGATTTCCCATTATACATGAAATTGTTGTGTATTATAGCTGTATTGTTGCCTGCTTATGTTTCCTTCATCACATGACTTTGCCTTAACTTAAAAAAGAAGTAATGAGTTAAAAAATATGATTTCAACTGGTTATTGAGTACTTAAACTTGTTTACTCTTTTAAACTTCATATCAAGACTGCAATGATGAGTGTATGGTCTGTCAGTGGTGTTTGTATTTGTGTATGTTGTGTTTATACGCTTGTGTCTCTTATTCATTGTCGTTATGGCCCTTGCATTGTGCCTCTTCAGTGTGTGTATACCACGTGATAAATTACGTCATATATGCTACGTCGGAAGGCATTAATTTGATTAAATTGAAGACTTAAATCAAAGATAACTTTTCTTTTACTTCACCATTTTAATTAAAACAAAGGGCAGTCTATGCCGTTTAAAGAGCCCCGCCTTCGTTTTATTGTCGGAGTTTGATAAGGTGATTAGTTTCATCAAACACTTCGACAAACCTGTTTCCAAACTTATGTTTTGACAGTGCTCCGTCAGACGGCCGTATTGTGAAAAGGTTTGTCGAAATGTTTTAAGAAACTAAACTCTCAATCAAACTCTGGTAAAGACCGCAGAAGTGGCTCCGTAAGAGGCGTAGACTGCGCTTTGTTTCATTTAAAATAGTGAAGAAATAGGTAGGTTATCTTTGTTTAAAGTCTTCATTCGGAGCAAAATATTGCCTTCAGACGTAGCATTTATGACGCAATTTATCACGTGGTATACACACACTGCTCTAAACAGCATTTCCTTTATTTAATTTTCGACTACAGTGCTTGTTCTTGTAGTTTTTATTGTATTATGGAAACTACAGGGACTACCCCATGCCCCAAAACTTCGCCGTCGTCTTGTTGATTAGCACAATGATCAAACGCCAATGCTAAAGGCCTAGTTTAAGGAATGTTTGGCATGACAATCCCCAGCTGTGCATCTCCTGCTAATTGCACTATGTCACAGTAGGGGCCAATTTCCTGTGTATTGGATCAGGGCCATTTAGGGTCCATTTCTATAATAAGACTTCCAAAACTCCACAGCAGGATACTCAGATCGGAGATCTGATAATATGGATCAAGGCAAGTAGATTAAGATCAATCAACAGAGGTTGTGTACTGTACACAGATTTGTTTTGTGTTTTGTGTGGTTGGGGGGCGGGGGTGGGAAGGCAGGTATGGAAGGCTTAAACTAGGCCTTTAAGTCTTACAAAATAATTGTTTGAATACATTTTTTAATAGGTTTGTCATTGCCACGCCGTCTGGTGCTCGTATGTTTAACCAACAAAATTAAATTGCATGGACAACCATGAGGATCATGGACACCAATTTATAGGCCGATGCTTATTGCAATCAAACGAATGATTTGGTATTGTCTTAAACAGCAAGAACTTAAAGGACAAAGGAATTTATTGTCCAAGCAATTTGGAAAGACAATGAACAACAGTTTACGGGCGACTGCAACTTCAAACAAGTATTATAGAATGCCATTGGCTGCTGCAAGATGTCTGGAAGAGAAAAAGGAACTTAATTTAATGTTAACCTTAGAATTTTTCCCAGGAATAAGAAACATCAAAAGAATAAGAAAAAAAACACATGAAAGAAAAAATACATTAATGCATGTGACATTTTAATAATCGTGTGATTATTTTTTCTCTGTAAATTCGATCATTGTTTTCTTCATTGACAAAGATCCCTAAGTGTTAAACATTGAATGTTTTACTATGGGGCAATTCCTGCCTTTTTAAACAGAACTTTCACGAACTGCTGAAACTTAGGATGGTAAAAAAAGTATTTAAATAATTATATTTTCCATTTTGTGTAGCTGAAATAAAAATGTATTGAGCTTAATTGTTTCTGTCGCTTTTCATATGAATATTGCATAAAACAGATAAATATTCACATAGATATAGAAAAATAATTATTAATTATGATAAATATTCCAGATTTAAAAAGTTAGATATGCGAAAGGCTTGGGCTACAGAATGATGTCAGTAAATCTTCCATTATGTTTCACAAGCAAAACGTTCATGCTACATATGTAAATAGAAAAAGTGTCCTCCTCCAAGAATGTTTTTATGTGGGAGTAGCTTTTTGCCATGTCTTTATGACAAATACAAATATCTGTTTAGTAGCATGATTCAAAATTTCTGAAATACATTGAATTGGGTATGTTCATATACACAAACAATTTGCATTGACCATGTGGGCAAAACGTCGGTGAACAAGTAAGGTTCTTGACAACAAGAGTGAATTTTCCTTCCCTGGGAATCATTTTCAATTTAGAAACTAAATGTTAAACAATATGGTCAGAGCACTTTTTAACGAAAATATCCGATGTATTTGGTTGATGTTTTTCATGAAGTATTGCGTGTGTTCTTATTGCCAGATTGAAATCAAAACTCGTCAACTTCAAACAAGTATTCCAGAATGCGTGTGGATGCTACACGTTGACTGGAAGAGAAAATGGAACTTGATGTTCGTTTTGCCAGATTGAAATAAAAACAAGGATGGGCGAAAATTACACATGCAAAACAATAAGCTTTAATGTCATTGTAACAAGGTTTGTTTATTTTAACAATTTCATAACAACCCAGCGTCTAAACACATCATTCACACTAACGCGTGACCCAGTTAGCAAGGATGGCGTCATACCCGACTTAGATCAAGGACATCTACCAGTTAATTAATTTTATTAGCGAGACCAGATGCACCACGCGTTGCTTCGGTGTATAATGCCCGAAATAGCTTTGCATCGGGTGACCCGACCGACCTTATATTTTGCTAACAAATTGATAAATATAAATGTGAAGATGACCTGAAATAAGAAGAATCAGTATAATTAGAAGGATTTGTATGGTTGCTTAAAGTTGGTGAACAAACAAAAACAGAATCCCTACTTAAAAACCCAATTTTTTTTTCAGGCCTATATGTTAAGGCCTGGTCATTTTTCGATTCTTAAATCACAATCTTCTTGTTTTGGTGTCTTTGTATTTCGTCTTTCGTGTATTTCTTGATATGGTGGACTTTTCATGTATTTTAGCATTTTTAATTTCATTTATACGTGCTGCTTTAACATTGATGGCTATTTATCCTACTATTGTCACATATTTTACAAAAGCTTATTATAAAATTATTTACTCTTCAAACAATATCATTAAATGTGTCTTTTTCACTGTATCTTTAATAGAATTCTTAAAACTTCTCACATACACTGTATCCAGCACTTCCATCTTTCAGCTGTATCAATTAGCTGGTATATTGCAACTCGTTAACCCACACATTTCTTAAATTGTATTTTGAGTGATTTTAAAGTAGATGAACAATATTCTCTGGCAGGTCATTCCAGGTGTCACAGACCTGTGGTTTATAGGTCACCACTCTATTGATGATCATATACATATTATTATTTTAGACGACCGAATCCTTCTCTTAAAGAATTCCATCTCATATTATCACACCTAATATCACACATGTCGACCGGGACAAAAATCTATTAAATAGTGAAATATGAGATCTGCAATCCATTGTAAGCCTTCTATAGTCATATGTTGGTTGTCCATAGCTTTCTTTTTCTCTCAACATAGTTCATACCTGCCAGTCTAGTAAGTCGAGTAGTACATTTTCAATAGCGGATAGACTTGTTCGAGAATTCGGGGCCAGAATGTTTACTTTAATACTAAATACTTTAAACATTGTTTGCTGGTCCTTTATCAGGTTTGTTTACAAGAAAGCCATGTCTTTGGTTTCAGAGTTGGTCCTACTTTTCGTTGTTAGAATACGGATATAAATAGGATATAAACATTATAATATGGTTCGTAATTGTAACTAATAGTCTTAGGCCCGAGTTGAATCATTGACTAGTTATAAAGTTCATTCAAATGATGCCCATGGGGTCACGGTTGGTTTTCTGGCAGAGTTCATTGTGTCGGCTATGGTCTTAAATTCAAACCAAAAAAAGTGTCGGAACTTTACCAGCTCGGATGACGAAAAAGGCCAAATTGGCCCTTGTTATTTTAAAACTTCATAGTTAAGACACGTTCATAAAAGCAGAACATGGGTTAATCCTTGATAAACATCCCTAGTTTTATATAGGATATTTGTCAAGTGCGTTGTTTGTAGAGTTTTGTGTTGTTGTTCCAAGTTTCTGGTTTCAAGTGTGATTGTCTGTTTGTGTGTTCTGTCTTTAGGGTTGACCCTTTGCCATTGAACGGGGTTTGAGTTTAAACTTTCGACTACTGGTCTTGTTTCTGTAGTTTTTCATATAAATATTGCTTCACCTGTGATGCAATGCCTAGACTTCATTACAGGTTATCGAGTTGAACATTTTGATAAGACTCATCAGATTTTTTTTTTCTTTGCAATCAGAAGCATAACTTCTCTTTAAAATTGAAATACTTGTTCTTCAAAAATCATTTGGGATTAACTGAAAAAAAAGTTCAGCTCAGTTAATTCCTTGTGAATGAAGTTTCATGGATTGCGATGAATATTTATGCGAAAAGCTACAGAAACAAGCTCAGTAGCAAAACGTTTAAACATAAACCCGGTTTAATGGCACTGGGTAAACGCCAAAGACATAGAACATAAAATCGCAAACAAGAAACATGGAAGAACAGCACAAAACTCCACAAGCAGCACAGTGCATACATACTATATATAAAATACTAGGTATGTTTATCAAGGATTGTTAGGTACCGTCTTGGAACGGTCAGTAAAATGTAAATTTACTGGGGGTTTAAACCAGTTTGTGTGCACAACCTCACTCTTATCCAACAATCCCCAATAAATCAATAATGTAAACGTTTGAACATCATCATATTTCCACATATTTCATACAACATTTGTCTCTGATTTAAAAAAAAAAATAACCGGGAAAACATTGTTTCATATATCAAAATTAAATCATGAAGAACATGTATTGCATTTTTTAATGTCAGTCAGTGTATGTATGAATTTATAAATGGTGTCCCTCTTTTGGGGAATCAGTAGCTGCTCTCAGAGGTTTTAATATATCAAGCCAGGGAAAACACAAAAAAACAACTTTTTTATAGTTTTATTTAAATAAACATTATCAGCCACGAAAATGCTTGGTGTATTGTAAAAAATGAAGGTATCACAGACTTCACAACACTATTGAAACAATTATCACAGGTAAAATGCATTAAAACATGAACAGTGGAAAAACATATTTTCACTGAAGAAGGCGCTGTATTCACATAAAACATCCTCTTATGAGTTATGGCTTATCATTGTTAAGTGGAAATATAGAAATATAGAAATCAGCTAACTTCAGCTATTTTTTACAATTTATACAAATAATTTCCCTAAAAACAAACAGAGTCTGTAATATTAAAAAGTTGCACATTTTCAAGTCAAAATAATACCTTTAAAGGGACTTGTTTACAGTTTTAATGTTGGCAAACATTTTTTAAACCTTCGTTAAAATTTAGTTGTTTCGATTTCTGACCCTTAAAAACATGAACAAGTCTCTTTAAGGCAGACATGGTAAAAAAAACTTCACAGGCATGTTCTCACTTATATTAAGATTTATTGTTATTTAAAATATGATTGTTCTTATTGCTATTATATATGAAAACGTATCTAAGGTATTCACAGAAGATCACACACATCTTAAACATTCAAATAACAGTATTTATTTCATTGTATATTCTGTAACTATAGACTTTTCAAAATAGCTCATAAACTCTACAAAAGTAATTTGTTATAAATGACATGCTTTACGCATAAAAGTCAACTAAGGCATATCAAAATAGATTATTTATTTTTTGAATCACAGTGTTAGGCTTAACTAGTAGCTTCTTGCTCATTCGTCTGTTCAGAGACAATTTGTTCATCAGTCCGTTCTTTCTCTGCGCTGTCCTTGGCGGGCGGGAGAATATCATCGTTATTATCTCGCATTTTGAGTGTGTGCTCAATGAGGGACAGACACACGAACACCCAGTTGTACATGTGCTGTGCAGGGACAGAGCTGTGTTTCGCTACCTCCCCGTGCGGAACATTTTTCAAGTATCGCTCGATTTTTTCTGGAGGAATAAGGTCCTGGCCGGCTGTCGGATCATAGGCTACGATCTTCTGTAGAAGGTCGTTGTTGATTTGCTGAAAAAAGCGAGAAATTAATTACATGCTTTCCTGTATTTTTAATATATCAGTGAAATAAAACTATTTCATTGTTTTAAAGAGTGAAAATATCAGAACGAAATTTCATTGTTTCCAAATTTTAGCTTGTTTTCACATCCATATCAAATGTCAACACCCACAGGGCTGAGACACAAATTTAACAACTTCATTTCTGAAATGACGCTACATTCACTTAAAATTTCAAATGCTTTTTAAAAGAAAAGAAAACTTGTTTGTTTTAGTGTAAGTGCAATATGTGTATTTTATCGAATGAACACATCCACTCATGAAGTATAGCTTTTGGTACTCACTTGGTTAAATATATTGCGATCTTCCATCAACAAACAACAATTATTCTTATTCAATAATAACAGAGATTTATAAAGACAACATTACATCGATATCACAAAATTTCATATAAATAAACACTAAAATGTCCAAAAAGAAATTGACGTGGTATTCGCTTAACCCTAATTCTTGACTATGTTTTAAATTATATTTTAATGTGATAAAAGATGTTCAAGGTATAAATTGTCAAGCTTAATGTTGGTGCTGCAACAAAATGCATGGATAAGACAATATCTATTTCAGTAACTTAAAACAGTTTAATATATATTTAGACATGATACTAAAATGAAATGATTATGCTTTTTTTCTCTTTTTTTTTGCACACAACTAAAATCTGACTTGTGCATAAAAGCTTGAATAGTTCCTACCCCTTTCATCTGTTGCCAGTCATCAAACATTCCCTGCTCTGTCTCTTGGAAGCTGAAAATTGCAGTAACCGACTTCAGAATGTCGTGTACAATCCTTGGTGGGTCGTTGTAGCTACGCAGCTCGGCAAACGCCTTTGTGTCGACCTTGGTCACATTTTCGCGAAGTTCCATCAACATAAGGCGGTCAAACATAATATCCATGCGTGTTTCTTCATTGTTTTCAGCCTCTGTAAAGAAACATATTTCAATGAGTAATAGAAAGTTGGTTTCAAGTGACCTGACCCAGACCTTTTCCAGCACATCCAGTCAGAAGATAGGGATGCTTCACTTAACAAGTGTGAACAGCATGTAGCTTAACATAGCTTTTGAGTACAACTGGGATATGAAAAAAGTTTTCAGAATGTCAGTCAGGCAACTAGACTCAATCATTTAAATCTTTTACCTCACAGCATGACCTTGCCCATTGAGGTACAGACCTGGGATTTGTGCGCAACATGCCACCTCATCATGGTGAACCTTCATGGCTTTTTTTCAAGTGTTTTGAATAATCTTTAAAGCATGGTCAATAGGTTCAGTCCAGACAGACACACGCATGTACACACATACATAGAACTGCCATTGTGATAGCTATGTCAAGCACACTGCAAGTATTTAATAATGGCTTAGTTCTCCAAATTACGTACCTAGTACAACATTCTTGTCCTCGCCAGCCATTTCTTTATTAATTTCCTTATGTGCCATCTGCAGGAGACGTAACATACGCTGGACCTCACGATTCTCATGGCTTGGAAGTTGTTTTAGCTCCCCTATGCTGATATCAAGGATTGCCTGTGTGCGGCCTTGATCGTTACGTAGCGGGAATGCGAGGTGGTGCTCTCCATAAGCATCGGCTGACACACTTTCAGAGTTGTCGACGGCCTTGAAAAGGTAGTCCCTGAAATATAACAATTGTCTTAAGTGTAAAAGATTGTCTTTAATCATAGAATCTATTTTTGGATCAACTTTAAAAAGAAATTAAATAGTTCAATAGGTATATAAACATGTTATTTGTTTTTACAAATTGCTCTATTAGCATTTATTGTAAACAAACTTAAACAAATATCTTTTTGACAACTAAATGCAGTCAATAAAGTTATTTATTATATAGGTATGAAAGCAAAACATATCGCAAAATACATTTGGCTGTATTCCACCTTATGCTTTGGTCATATAGTTTACTTAACTATTATTCAGAAAGCAAAAACCTTTAAAAGGATATAAAAATAGGTGGAGTCACCAGGCATAAAAAATCATCATTATGGTTTGAATGGAGCTATCAGTAGAGAACTAACTTGTTAGTGGAGTGGATTCCTTAAACAACTTGACCAACCTAAAGAGGTTATCCTTCCTCATAAGCCTCGGAGGCTGATTGAGGTTCTGTATAGCACCCCGCTTGTCCGTCATCATCATTTTCCTCAGGACAAAGTCCTTACTTTCCTCGTCTGGTTCAACAATGTAGCACACGATCTCCTTCACGTGCGGGCTACGTCGATGGATCCAGGAAACGGCGCTCTCCGTTATCCTCAGCAGCTTCTTACGCAGGTCAATACTGTGGTACGCTATGCTGAATGATTTTGACACACCCTGTAAAAATATAAGGGTAAAGTATAAGTGATCGGTCAGATTAAAAGTGCAACTTAAGATGAATTTTGCATGCAAATCCAAAAGATTATCCATTTTGCTCAAACGATTAAGGGGAATAATCTTGTTAATATTTTAGCCAGAGTGAAAGCGCTTTCTTCCCAAACTGATGTTAAATTATTAGTAAGTTTCATGAGACTCTCAGAGTTTAATGAATCCAGCCAAATCTTGGAAAATTTGAGTGGGTCTGGTATTTTTTATTGCAAATTATCTTTGCAAATTATCTAGTCAAAGAAAAAATGTATTGATAAAAGAGCTTTTGGTCTGGTTAAAGGTGTCAATCTTGAGCAATATCTGCTCTCTTGAACAATTTCTGTGCTAATTACGTATAATATGGACAACATCATTTGACATCATACCACAAACAACTATGGTAACGAAAATACCTTCTGTCAAAGGCTATGTAAGTACTGTGACTTCTTTTGTGATAATGATCTAAAATTTTGTGGCTAATGAATAACTTGAAATGGGTTGTTTTTTAATTAATTTCTCAACCATAAAATTAAATACCTGGAAGAACTGTATCTCATGCGTGATAAAGATGCTCTTGGTGTGGGAGTCGGCGAGCGTGTCCATACCCAGAAGGCCAAATACCCGCTTCCTCCTGTCCTTCAGTGGGATAACAATGAACGATCCCTCCCTTTCCTATCAAAAATTATAAAGACATATTTAATGCATTCATCATAGTTTGAAATAAAACAATGATCTGTCACCACAGCTTTATTTTATTAAACTTGTATAGATTTTTACTATTTTTTTATAAAATATCATGATAATAGTGTCAACTATGTTCAAACTCTCAAAGACAAAATGTCAACCACTCACATCAGGTTTCCTGTAAGGGTTCCAGAACATGATGTTGCCATGGTTCGCCACCCGTGGAACATGGATCGGTTTGCCACTCTCCACAGCCGAAAAACTGGAAAAGCCATGATGGTGTGAAAAAACAACACCACTGAATACATCACTCCATACTGTGACCATACCATACTGTTATATTAAAATACAGCTTTTAAATTACTGCTTAATAGTAATGTCCTAAAACTCACACGACATATGTCCAATGATTTATCATTAGTTTTAAAAAGGCCACTGCACTTAAAATATATCCTGAATTGACATGCCTCATGAAAAAAGGCATTTTGTCGAAAATCCATAAAATGGTTCACTGTAATGTCAGGCATAACCAATTTACAAATTAACATACCTGATCCCCTTCATGTCCTTGTAGAGAATCTTGCCGAGGAGAAAATCTGCATCCTCAGTGGTGGCTGCCACATAGCGTAACATCACGTCACCTCTATCCCTAGCCACGTTGTTACGCTCCAACATGGCGATGTTTGCGGAGATGTTCTTGCCTCCCCCATGAGCCTCCGCATCCTAGGAACAAAATCATTTGTGGTTATTTGTTTATCTTTACAGTAAGTGTTCTTGTTTACATGTACAGGCAAAACCTGTTGGCTCGATATCGCTTGGTTCAATTTTTCTCGTTGGCTCGTACTTGATGTAAAAGACCCAATTATTTTTTCTTCATGTAAGCTTTATTGCTCGAGTATGGTGTTTTAGCCGACCCTCGGATATCAAGCCAACAGGTTTTGACTGTATAATGTACGCAGACAGACCCCAAAAGGGATTGTTAATAGTCAAGACCTGCCATTAGGATGGTTTACTGTTTAATATATAAATACTGCACACATGCATAACTGATATCAATGAGGCCAGAGCCTTATCGTGCAAACTGAATAAGGTAGGCAGAATCAAAACAGCCTGGCTAGCATTCTGCATTAACTCATAAAAACTTTGTGAAGCTGAGCTGTATTAAAGCTTGCAAAAATTATGCTTGAGTCCAATTTCTTAAAATTCTTTACCTAATATAATATAATAAGAGACCAAAATACAGCCGTATTAATGTTAATGGGTTAACTCAACTCCCATCCATGTTTGCCTCAATAAAATTCATTACCTTAAATAGAGCCTGGAACACGGCCTTGTACACAGGATCAATGGAGGCTCCGCCAGTATCAGCAGCTGTGATGATGTGTTGAAGCCATTTCTTACGCGCCTCTCCTCGAATACGCTCAGCATATGTACGCTGGAAAATGGCGGTAGAAGATGTTTTTAGAATGGTCATTTAGTTATTTATATATGGCATACGTTTACTTACATACATTTATATGAATTTTTTTTTTTTAGGAATACATCATTTTCTTATAAATTTTCGACTGTACATGACTACTTTGATTTTAGACTTGTAAGAAAACAAATGTTTTTTTTTCCCTTAAAATTAGCCACACTATGGATAAAGCTATAGAAATGTATGGGTTTAATCTTAATAATGCACATCTCTGTATACATTATCAACATGTAAGTGTAACGCAAACCATGCTGTAAAATAATCTCAGTACAAAGTCATGCATTGTAAAATAATCATTACACCATATGAACGGATGAGACACATATTTTTAGCACAGTTATGGTATATGTTATCTACAGTCAATTCACTTAATTGAAATTTTAAGAATACTTCAAAAACATCAAAATTGCAATCTTATCACTGCCATGCATTTATCAAAAACTATAAACACGACTACTATCAACAAATAATGTATCTAATTTCGAAAAAATACACACCAATCATCAAGAACACGAAAACGCAAAAATGACACCACAGTTCTAACAAATACATAAGAGCAAGCTCACTCGAAGATAAAAATTATCTATCATGAGCTGAAAACAAAAAAGTCATAAAGGTAATGTTGAAATATACCTTTTACTGACTGTAATTATCCAAACCAATCAATGTGCAGAACTGACTGCCTTAATATTGATATTAAAGGGGCTGAACACCAGATGATACAATTGATAAAAAAAAAAATCGTCAAAAACTTACATATACCCGGTAATTGATATTGTTGTGTACAATTCATTGAACCTTACTTACTGATATATCACATTGCTTATGACACATATATCTTTCACATTTTTAGCGTATTTATCCAATTCAAAATTTACTTGGGTTGTCTACCACATAAATCCCAGTCAATTTAAAAATAGCGTCAGTATATGTATCTGTATTAATAGCGTGACTTTCACATGCTAAATATATACACACACTTTAAACTGGGAAACCATTATGCGCTAATCTTAAACCGGTTAACTGAGCTGAGACAGCGACAAAATATTGCTTTAATAATGTAAATTGATGTATTATTGGCCTCATACTTGCTCGTATTGACAACTTTATGCTTGTCTTGTGGAAATAATGTATTTGCCGATTTTGGGGGCCACCTGGTGTCTAGCCCCTTTAAGTATGACTTTTTTTGAAAATGTAATGCAAAGCATTAAGCTCAACTTAGCAAAACCCAAATGCAAATTAACAAATAAAATGTATAAAAAACCCAGCTGCTACCAAACGTCATTGCCTACATCAAACATTTCAGACACCGCTATTTACCTATTATAACAAAAAGACATACAAACATACTTCAAACTCCGCAAAAATTCACAGTCTACATAAAACAGTTTGACACAACGTTGGCCAAAAATATTTATAACAACTGAAACAAACATAGATACATTTTTAGATAGCTGACGTTAAATCCTAGACATGTACACACAACTTACACTCGCTACGTCGGAGGCTTGCTAGAATTGTGTCGTAGAAATCACATTTAATTCATTGTTTTGGAAAATTTCTTATCATATCATACAAGAGCGAATGAACGTTGCTCAGGTATTAAGATAATACAGTAGTAATTGTTAATCGTTTTAATTTCTTTTTTTAATTATTATTAATTTTGGTACACAAATTTATTGATTTTTCATTCATGCATTTAATATCTAAAATTGGCAAGCGTAAGCTAAGATCATAACAAAGTTTAATATGCTAATATTAATGATCGTTTTTTTTTTCAGTATGTTAAAAAATCAATATTATTTGAAAATCAGCTAAATTTGGATCTTTAAATAATATTTTGTCTACCCCATCTCCATCCACCTGTGAAAATATAAATAATGTCCTACTAATGAATAAAAAAGCGAGAAATATATATCACTGTATACAAATCATTTCCACAGCAAAAATCACCAAGAAATAGAATAATCAATTTGCTATGTTTGTCCAAATATTGATATAATATACCTTCCGTTCTTCAAATATATCCTTGAATACATTGAAATGCAAATAATGTACAAAATAATTGATATTGTACATGTATATCTGTTAAAGAGCATAGCGAAAAAGAGGCTGGACTGTTTTGTTTTTTTCAGTCAATCAAAGGGAATAACTCAAAAATTATTAAATAATAAATGCCAGAGTTACTGGCCTTGCTAAACATGTGTGTATTGTATCTAGCTACATGTGTACCAAGTTTCATTTATTTTTTTTATTTATGACCAAGGTCAGATATTTTGTACAACAACACCAATTCTTTCCAAATACCACACCTTTTTTTTATATGAAAAACAGACAAGCTGAAACTGACAACTTCTTTATCACATTTTAAAGGGACTCACTCATGTTTTTATAAAACACTCTTTTTTTGTATGACAAAAATAAAATTAGGCAAATCATTTAATCATTAGAGTGTTAAAACTAAGATACTGACAGCTAGAACCCTTCAACAATGCTTGATATATGCTCAAATATTGTCTTTGAAGTCCATAATTTTGAAAAGCATTAGTAACGGGGTTCAACAAAAGGCTTAAAGTTATCACTGTGTTTGTGTACGAGTCCTTGTGGGTGTGTGGTTTTGTTGTCAGTTTTTCATTTTTTTCCTTGATCTGTAATGGTGTGGGTTTGCTCCACACAAATTCAAGAATAAATTTTCATACCTAAAGTGTATTTTTTTCTGCAATTTTCATAACAAAGAGTTGAAAACTTATAATATAATTGTTTTCAGATGCATAACTGGGGGAAAAAATTGGTGCCAAAACATGAGGGAGTCCCTTTAAGAGGAGTTCATTCACCTTCTCCTCTTCCCTAAAGTTTACAGTACAATTCCAACTCCGGGGCATTTTTCAAAATCTTTAAATATGATAACACATTTTTTTCACATCAAAAGATTGACACCCAGTTTGTACTTTTAAGCATAATGACTGTATAAATACTTGATCAATCAAATCCTTTCTTCAATATCAAATTTTCTATTTGTCAACTATTTTTAAACACATATTTAGAACAGAAGTTCTAAGAAAACTTTTGTGTAAACAGCACTGCAAATGTCATTATCATTACAAAATCAAAGCCAAGGAAAATATGGTGATAAAATTTGTATGACATAATGTCAATTGTAGCAGTCTGACTTTCCAAATTTTTTAAACTATATTAATGTGAAATTAATACACAACTATCAATGATAATAGTGTATAAATCATTGAACTTGATAATGTGTTTAACAGGGTGAGGAACCGCATATTTTTAAAGAGGTTCTCACGTTGGTCACCACAGGTCACAACTAATGTAAACAAACAATCAAGTGAAATCAATTTCTAAATAACTTTTTTGACAGAACAGATATGAAAACATTTTTTAGCCTATAAAAAATGCTATTTTTTGCTTCTACATGTGTGAAATATTCTAGATTTGCTTGTATTTTAATGATGCAATCCTTGGCCAAAATTTCAACTTGACGGAATTTAGTAGAACGATGCAACGCTGAAATTTTGGCCAAGGATCGCATTAGTTTTTACTAATTACTAAAGCCATAAACCTAGAGTTACTGGCCTTGCTAAAATGGGTGTTTTGTCTCTGGCTACATGTGTACCAAGTTTCATTTAAAGCAGAAAATAGCATAGTCTTTTATAGGATTAGATCTTTTCTGTAAAAAAAGTTATTTAGAAATTAACGTCACTTACTTGTTTGTTTACTTGTTTGTTTACATCGGTTGTGACCCATTGTGACTCATGTGAGAACCCATTTGAAGTCATGTGATTCCTCACCCTGTTAAATGACTTAAAAAAACTTAGTGAAGCTTACACACTTCACTTTACATTCAAGGCTAAGTGGCAACGAAATCATCATAAATCAATTAAATGATCTTATATGGTAATCAATGTATAAAATCTCTTAAAAGCTTTTTGAGTTATGGCCAAGTTTAAATATTGTGTTGTGTCTCCTTGTACATGTGTACCAAGTTTCATTTGAATCTCTTAAAAGCTTTTTGAGTTATAGCCAAGATAAAATATTTTGTACCATAACACCAACGACAATGAGAGCAAGACGTTCCAAATACCACAACATTTTATACATTAAAATCAGACCAGCTAAAACTGATTATATGTGTAGTCCAAACCCTTGTGATGGCGATAATGTTATACCAATTTCATCACCGTAATTTCCACGGCTTTAATTTTGATACAATCTAAAATAGCCAAAAGGTTCAATCAAAACAAAAAGATCTTAAGTTATATGAAGTGTATTATACTAAAAGTTTTTAACACAACTAAAAGTGTGATATAAGAATCAACAACACACAGTGACATTCGTCTATGAACATAAGAGATAGTTTGTAATATTTATTTTTTATATTTTTAAGTATCTAACCTCCTCTTTCTGATAAAAGTCCTAAAATTGAATGAAATAAAGTTATTTACAATAAGCTATAACAAAGTTTCTCTTATTTTCTTTTTATAATGTACATTAATTTTCAAAGTGCTCTAAATAACTACAATCTTTTCCATTATCTGTTTTCTGATTTGATTCTATTATTTAATAAAAGTATTATAAGTATAAATCAAACGGGGCATTTCAAGCTATTATGCCAACGCTGATCCAATTTTCAAACAAGATACATATAATTACCCTACAAAACTTTAGCAAGAAAAAGGGACCACTAAAATAATGCTGTACATGTGCATTTGGTCATAGTGAACAAGGGTAAAACAATGTCAAGTTAATATCTTTTAAGCTATTGGGCCATTTTACCCTTCTTTACCCCAGCCAATACCTAGCTACTTCCCCAAGGGCCAGACCCTGTTTTTTCCCCCCAAAATAGCCTCTGAAATTCCTAATTTCCAAAAAAAACAAAACATATATATATATATGTATATTATTTATTTATTGATATTATATATAATGATTCATTAAATGAATTTTTCGAAGTGATATATTTACTGCATTTGGCCATACTGATTTTTTACTCCATTAATTTTGTAAAACTAAATTGTCCAAATTGTTTGAAAAGGTATTCTGAGAATTCTTCCCCAAAACTGTAAAATAATGTGCTTTTTCCCCCACAAAAAGGGCTGGGGTGACTCCCTATACCTGGTAAAAAGGCCCTGCGCAATATATGACAAACATTACACACTTTGTAAGATGACGTTGCGACAGACAACCATGATATCAAACGTAAACCTTTTTTTCTTAGAATCTTGCTTTAATATTTTATCAATTGTGCTCCATAACAGGGTAACAAAGTGAACGTTATCATATGTGCGTGTCTTAAATTCAACAAACCAATATCCTACCTCCACACTAAGGTTGAGGAACTCAACGAAGTACTCAAAGGCATCGGCCCCCGGCATCTGATCAGCTACCATGGTAACAAAGGTACGGAACTCACGTCGGCTCAACCGGTTATCTTGTGGCTGCTTTGTTTTCTTTTTCATCTCAGTCTTAGCTGGTGGAGGAAAGGATATCTTTATCATATAGGGTATTTAAAAAAATAGGTTTTATTTTTTTTATTAAGGTAACAGATTGCCAGAATTGGTTACAGCTCTGCTTCTAAGTGGTGATGGTGATGATTTTCTTGTGCCAATTCTTATTCCTCTATTATCTTTCATAATGATCTACTTTTTGACCATGACATGATCTCATACATATTCTGTTCATGCAAATTAAAAACAGACCTGATTCTGATCAGATAACAAAGGAATTCATATATATTTCTGCACTCTACTGAACCAAATTCTTGCTGTTACAATATCAAACAGTCTTAATAATATTCTTTCTTGTTGAAAACAATTACAAATTCTGGTTGTCTGGTAAGCGCAGTGGTTAGCGCACTCGCTTTTCACCTAGGTGACCCGGGTTCGATTCCCGCCTTGGGCGCAATTGAGTTTGGTTTGTGGTCACCAAGCCAGACAAGTGGGTTTTCCCTGGGTTCTCCCACAACACAAGACCACACTCTTGAGTAAAATCGTGCCAACAAGAGTGATTAATATAATGTTGAAATAACTTGTACACAATCGTTGTAAAATAAATATGTTAAAATAAAACTAATTCTGACACAAAACTGAGATGAAAAAAAATTGTGCATTCGTTGTAATAAAAACCTTGTTTTCAATACCAAAAACAGCAAATTACCCTTCTCAATGGAATCCGACTCCTGTCCGTCCTTGTATTTCGTCATAACATTCTCCACCTCCTCCTGGTCTAGGAAACCAGAGCCGTCGTTATCCCACTTGTCGAAGAGTTGGTCCAGTAACATCTTACGACGGGATGACATCGCTTCTTTGCGGGCCTGAGAAGAGATAAACATGTATCATTACAAATTTATGCAAAAACTGGAGCAACTGTTCTCCAGTAGCACCTAAAGACCTGATGGCATCACCTTTTTATGAGCCTTAAATAAAGTTAGAATATTTAGATTAATCCAGAGCTGTCAATGCTGCATTTGTGAAATAACTAATCTGGTAACATCTTGAAATGGGATCACATGACCTCTTTTCAAACCTAAAAATAGGAAAAATAAACTTTTGATAATAATCCAGAGCCATCGTTATCTCACTTGTTGAATAGCTTGTCTAGTAGCCTCATACGTTAAAATAACATACCATCTTTACAATCCTTAAAATAAAATAATGTATCATTAGAAATGTCTGCATAAGCTGGAGTTGTTGTCACACATGTCTAATAATTTGGCATTTTTGACATTAATGACAATGACCCAGAAAAAAAAAACCCGAATACCCACAGAAAACCTTCGTCTTTGTCGTCCAGCTTGGTTTCCACAAGCCAAACACACATATTGATAGCACCAAATTAAAAATCAGTATATGCATTTTGGCACACAAACTTTCTGGAATATGCTAATTTTCACACTTCTTTTCATGAATGAAATACCTGTATTCGTAGGATAAGTGTGAAGACAGTTTCAATTTCGTATAAAATTGATGGAAAAATTGTGCAAAAAGTGCAGGTTCGGTATTTTAACTTTTTAGTTTTTTGTTTCTACTTAAAAATACGATTTTGGTATTTACTGGTTTTTCATTCCATAGATATGCCAAGGCAAAGGAATCAAACCCGCGATGCCTTGTTGAGAATCGAGTGCGCTAGTCATTGCAATAACTGGATAGCCTAAATTGTTAGTTACGTCTATCCATACCCTCATCAGTCTCTCCATCTTTTCATCCTCTGTCTCCTGATACTCCGACTTGATGTACTTCATGAGGCGATCAAAACTTCCAAAGGTCGGCTCGTTACCGAGGAATGTCTCGGTCACCTGGACGAACTGCGACACATTTAGGGAATTCTCGTCAAATGTTGATTGTCCCGTGGCTAGGCTCACATTGGTCATGGCTTGAAGTGAAAGTTTGTATATACAGATAATTGTTTTATGTATATATTTTTTGATGGTAATATTCATTATGTACAAGGCCTTTTGTTTTAATTGGAAAACCTAGAAAAATGGTGATTTATTTGTAATATATCTTATTCATCCCACCCCTAGTTTTCCTAGTCACTTCCCCCTCAAAGAGATAGACCTTCGCAAACAAGACTATCTGTTGGCCAGCGGAGTTGGGCATCTTCGGTTTGTTCATCAGAACAACCATCAGTACCACATTTGAATCCCCCCTAACATCCTCTCCCCACCCCTAGTCACATACCAGTCTTATCCCTATCAAAATAAGTGCTCTCTGCAAATTTGAACAACTGTTTGCTGGCATTTAGGGGTGTCTTGGTTTTATCATCACTTCCATCAGTGCCAAATCTTAACCCCCCTATCCCTTCTCCACCCATTGACCCCTACTTTCACATACCAGTATTATCCCTCTCAAATTGTGTACCATCAGCAAATTGGACTGTCTGCTGGCCAGCAGTAGCTGGCGTCTTAGGTTTCATCATGTCTACTGTCAATGCCACATCTGTAATCAGGTTTAGTCCTTTGTAATTAGGGATTAACATGGTATTTATTCAAGAAAATTATGTAAAAGCACTGCAGAACGAACACCAATGCTTAACCAAGGGACATAATTTAATAAACATTTAAGCCAGAGTTGTGGGCCTTGATAAACATGTGTGTAGTACCTCCGGCAACATGTGATCCATATTTCATTTGAATATTTTGAATAATTTTTTAATTATGGCCAAGGATAAAGATTTTGACATTTTGAAAAACGATGTCAAAAACAACAACAGACCATATGTGCTACATACAATAAAGGATTAACAATATCTTTACAAAAGTTTGTTTACTAGCAAGTATCAGTCTATAATGCACACTGTTTCACTTGAATAGAAACCATGACAATATGGTAAGTTTAACAGCAAGTTTAACAAATTGCACAAAAAAAATGCCGGAAGAAAACTTTACTCTCTCTTAGATACTTTTACGATCAAGTGTTTCTTCCACACTCCAGAAGCGAGTATAAACAAGTCAGATTTTTGGTTACAATTTCCATAATCTCTGACAAAAATGTTCAATTCATCACACCAACCTGCTTCAATCTCTCCTTCCTTCTCTTTATCAGCACCCTCTTCAGTCTGTTCATCAGCCTTAGCCTGTGTCTGTTCTCTGCTTGTACCAGTTTCAGCTGTCTGTGGAACCTGCTCATCAGTTTCCGTACCTGTCCCACCAACTGCAGTCTCAGTTTTTTCAACTGTACCAGTTCCTGTTCCTGTTTCAGTTGCAGTCTCTGCCTTTGCTTGTTCTGTTTCTTTCTTGACTTCTTCAGTTTCTGGTTTAGCTTCTTCAGTCTTTGCTTCTTCTGGTTTAACATCAGTTGCTTCTTTTTGTTCCGTTTGTTCTGCTTTTGGTTCTTCAGGTTTGCTTTCTTCCTTCTGTTCTTCTGATTTATCTTCAACCTTTTCTTCTTTCTTTTCTTCTGCCTCTTTCCCCTGTTCTGTTGGTTTTTCAGGTTCAGCTGTTTCAGTCTTTGCAGGCTCTATATGAACAACATGTAAATTGGAAATAAGGAAAACATTTGCTAGTTTTGTGATTTAAGCATGATAGATTTCACGTGATTTGGTGAATAACTAAACGTTAAGTTTACATGGATTTAACATTCAACAATTTAGTTGCCAATATCTTGATTTTCATAAAAGAAAATAATTTGTTTTATTCAGTTAAGACTTTGATATATAAGAAAATTAACAAACTTAACAGAAATACCCTGGTAATACCTTAAACAAATATAAGCTGACTTTCAACATTTACAACCAACTATATTAAATAGTATGCCCACTTTCAGGGACATAAAAATATACAATAGTTTTATTCATGGATATATATGTATGCCAATCTTCATCTTTGTCCTCAATTACTACAATACCTTCTTTCTTTTCCTCCTGCGCACCACTAGCTGGTTCCTGTTTCTGCTCAACAGTAACTTGTGTCTGCTCCTGTGCCTTCTCCTGATTGTTTGGAGGTGGGCTGGCTGGTTTACCTCCCACTGGGCTGGCAGGTTTACCTTTACAGTTATATAACAAATCCATATCATCATAGCTCTATACCATACCACATGTTTTTATCTATCTTATAGAACTAGAAATGTTTCAATGCATAAGCAATATACAGACATTCAAAAGGATTTGGCCAAGAGGTTAATTGAAACAATAATTTTGACCCTCTCCATATGCCGAACTGCGGCAAACACTGGCAAAATTGGTATAATTATTAGCTGGTATGCTGTACGTACCAGTTTTACCTCCCCCTGACGTTGGGGTTTGCTCCTCATCCTCATCGCTGATGGAATCATCAGCCTCATCTACCTCAACAACTGGCCCTAAAAACCAAACATCTCCTCTATGTAACACATAGGTACTTCGTCACAATATTTAAATAAGGCAGGTAGTATTTGAATATATATCAATGCAAAAAAACCACTTCAAAATCATTGTTCTTAAATTTCAAATCGTTACTGGCTATAGAAGTTTCATGATCTGCGGTATTTCTAACAAAATTTGAAACAACTGTTTCAGCTGTACTTGTTTATATTTAAAAATGTGAGCACATCTTCAAATATTTCATGTTTATAAGTAAACAACCATGTCATTCATCATGTTGTTAACTTTAACAAAGGTCTGAACTCTGAACAATCGGCCAAATGTCAAACAAACGTCATATAAAAAATTAACAGTCAAATATCGGAAGAAACATTTAAAGGATAAAAAAAGAAAAATCTTAAACAAAGTTGTTAAAATAAATAAAACCTACATTTTCTGGGATTGCAAAGGTTGCCTTTTATTTCATCTTTAGCGCTGTCCCAGTAATTTTCAAACAGACTCAGAATACGATGGCGATCCAATAAACCAATCTGAAATAAACATGGGTGCAAATTGAAAGAGGAACATATGTAGATCAAGCAACATCATTATAAAACAATCTCTAAGGTTTTTTAAACTTAAGATAAACTACTTTTACACTTCATTCCTTAAATTCTAAAACATGATTTTCATATAGAGGGAAGTAACTCATTTTAATCAACCACAGAATTATTGGCAAAGAATACAATGAGTATTATTTCAAATTTGGACTCTTTACGAATTCCAAAATATGTTGTTATAGTATATGTTACAATAGTATGCTTTAATATTTTCACAAAACCCAAAAACGATTTTAATTGCATTGGATTTGCAATGCAATTCTTACATAATATAGTGTTTTAAACAATTGGCGAGGTTTACAACACCATCATAATTATAACAGCATTGTCTTTCTAATCATTTTGGGACTAACATTCGGCCCCACCATCCCCACACTAAACACATTTTTTCTCCCTAATTTTATACCAAAAAGATTCTATTTTTTTTAAAAATCGGAAAAAATAGCCAAGATAAATTGAATTCTTCGCAGGCAATATGCTGTTACTAGAATTCAGTTAGCGCAAATGTTATTGTAATTGAATAAATGACACAACAATGAACTAAATACACTGAATTTTATTTATGAATAAAAACAGTTTGTGTTTTTCCCTTTTGTTTTAAAATTCTCCTTTGGAAGGGTTGGGACCCCATACCGAAAGAGCTGAGAGTATAATTTATGAACAGCATTAAATGGTTTGACCTATTTTATATAATAATTAGTTACAGCTTTTAATTCATAATGCAATGACATCATGGCTACTGTTATTCACAAAAATATAACCCTCACATAAATAAAGCATCCTACAGTAATAATGACACAACATTGAACCAATAACTAACCCCGCTGTGATCACATGACAGGAAGAGGTTCGTGAGGTGAATACGTCGGGCCTCACGCATAGTCAGGGAGCGGTTTGCAGCGGCACATTTGGCCATGTGCATCATAAAACGTTCAAACAGGGTCTCCGATAGCTCGTCTGTGTACTGGATCACATACTGGAATGGAAAGGATATTAAAAAATACAAAATAGAATACTGAGGCAGAGTATGATAGCACACTTTGGCCATGTAGATCATAAAGTGTCCAAACAAGGCCTCCATTAACTTGTCTGTATACTGGATCATAAACTGAAAAGGGAACGATTCTGAAAATACAAAATGGAGCCTTCATGAAACATGAAACACTTGGCCATGCGCATCATCTAGTGTTCAAACAATGCTTTTGCCAGCTTGTAACCTGTACCATAAACTGGAGGGGCAGAGGGAATCTCATTACGTAATTTTCTGCTAGATAGTATGCAGATATTCTTCCAAAAATATGACAAAAAGTATTGTCAGATTACTATTTGTAGAACCTTAAAACAAGCGCCTTATAAGGCAATGGACACAGGCTTCGACCATGCCATGGGACATTATATTTAGTTTTTCATAATACGATTAACAATATTCACAAAAACGGTCACAAGAGTAAGAAATTTTCCAAAATTTTCAGATGATTTATAGCATTGTTGCAGCCCTTGAGAGCTTTCAATGCAGGTAAATTATGAAATATGATAATAGATAAACATGCCAGTGATGAAAATAATACTGAAAAATACACACAATTAATATATAAAACAAAACATACCTCAGCAACCACACAGTGTGTGCCCTGCCAGATACACCTGTTGATAACAAAGACTGCAGCTCAGCTTAGTCTCAACTTAACTGAACTTAGATCAGCACTTAACTTCAGATTTAACATACCTTTGCAAACTCCTTCACAGTGAGAGACTTGCCAGATTCGTCAGTCGATTCCAGAGGCTGACTTAACTTCGCCGCAGCTTGAAGATGCTCTGGAAACTTCTCTGATAGCTCCACAAACGACCGTAGAGCATTTTGCAGCTAAAATAAATTTGGGAACTCATTTAAAATGAATGTAAAATGTCCAACTTTTAAGTCCGAAACATGTATTATTCTCTAAGGGTTGCTAAAACCAAAACACTGGTGGCTTAAGTTATATGACAACAAAGTAAATTGTTGATTCAACACAGCATAAGCAGTATTTATAATAGAAAATAAAAAGATAAATAACAATAAATCTTTTACTTGTTCTTAGATCTTAACTAGAACAAGCCTGTAAGCTAGGCATGATTAATACAACATAAATGGGCTTGTTAAAAAAAGTAGCCAAAATATTAAATGATGTGAGGAAGCATTTTTTTATCAAATTATTTATTTTGATGACAGTTTGTTGAAAGAAAATGATAATCACAGAGCACCAGATAGGGTGTGACTTGTTTTAATGACTTGACTGAATTCAATTAAGCCTTTACTTTTACAGTTCTCTTTGCAGTTATCTAGTCAATGGCTTGCAAATCGGCATATTTTTTAAGCCACTGAAGAAAGTCAAGTAAGGTATTAATTGATTAAATTTTGAAGAGTGGAGCAGGGGAGATCACTGAGTAGGAGATTGTCATATCTTAGCAACTGGTTTAGCACTCTGTTAAAAAAGGTACCTTATAAACAAGACTTTTTTTCTTAGGATACTCATTGAATTGTTTTTTATTGGTAATTAATCTTTGCATATAAATGATTACTAAGGGCATAGTATGCTTTTGAAAACAAATCCACAGGTGAAATTACTAAACCCTATCTGGAGCTCTGAATCAAAATTCAATTAGAAAGCAATACCAGTTGGAGTTCAACTGTTCCATCAGGTACGGCACTCCATTCCTTGAACTGGTCCATGAGCATTTTCATCCTTGTCACACGCTCTGCAAGCTTCATTGCTTCATTCTTCTCTCTTTCTTCACGACGACGACGAGCCTCAGACTTAATGCGAGCCAGTCTTAAAAAATTAAAATTATTTTGCTATACTAGAATGTGCACCAATGAACTGTATACCAAATTCATAAAGATGTCCGCTGTGAATTATCTTTTTCATGATTTACAAAAATTGTGTACCCAGTTACATATAGATACATATATATACATGAAGTAAGCTTGGATTAGTTACATGTAAATATGATAATTGTAGCAAAATGTATGTAGGCTTTAAATGAATAATAATAATGTGCCTTAGATGATGAATAACAATGACTCGATACTGTCTGAAAAGGGTATATGATTATCAATCCATAAGCAATATTTCCAAACATGTTTGTTTTTTAACTTCCCATACATATCATAATATGAAGCAGTACTTTACTAATAATGACCCTGAAAAAACTGATCGATCATACCTGTTGTCTTCAATATTGAATAACTCCCTCTTCAATTCTTCAGTTATTTCTCTCAGTGTCCTCACATATGGTGATGCCTCTGAGAAATTGCTATACCTTGGATTATTCCTCATTAAATGCTGTGCCAAGAAATTAATTGGATTAAAGTTAGGGTCTCTTGCATCTTTTCCTGCTAATCCCCTCTTATCTGCTTCATTTAGTAACTTTTCTACTCCTAGAATCAGAGTAGGCATTAGTTTCTCAACTAAATATGCTCTTGTCTCAAGAGTAGCTTCAATCATATTCAACCAGTCTCTGCCAAGTAATTCAGTAGGGATTTTTCTTGCAACATTTCTTGCTTGCTCTCGTGAAATTTTAGTTAGTTCCTTCTTCTCATTTCTTAAACCAACAAGCTTTTCCATCATGGATTGCTCATGTTGTCGCTTCCATCTTTGTACAGCACTTGGGACCCTTTTTTCAGGAGAGCCTGATCGCTTGCCACTCCCTCTGGAACTTCCAGATGAGGCTCTCTGTTCACCTGCCATGGTCACCCGCTTTGGGGTGCCAGGCTTTTGGACGTCAGTCATTGCTAGGTGAGTCGTATAACAGATAGCTGAAAAAAATGTCAAGATACATTTAAATATCATTGAATAAAATTGATTGATTCAAACACATATTTCCATAACAATATAAAAATAAGGTGAAAGACAAAACCCCAGTTAGTTTATGAATTGTGTGGATTTGCTGTGCATTGTGCATGTTAATTTCATCTTCATCGTTGTTGATGTTTACAACCTTTGTATGTATGACCCCAAAAAGGTAAAAAAAAAGATAGTTAAAGACAGTGCATGGATCTTGATAAAAAAAGGCAGACGTTATAAATGAAAGATTTTGTGAGGCTACTAGAAATCAAATCAAATCAAATTTTATTTTCAGTTGGTATGACATAACAGAGAAAACATTAGCTATGAATAGCTATTGACCGACTAGAAGCTGTTGTATATCGTGAACAATTTCAGCATTGATAAAAGATATAGTAAAAACTAAAGCAATTGAATTCAAACTATTAAATTAGACTAAGAATGAAACAGGGAAACCCATTTAAAGGAGCCTACGAAACCAAATGTCTATAGGACAACACTTATCCAATCCTGTTCTTCATCTTGTAAATCTTGTGAACAACATATTTTCGCCTCCTCATCCAAAATTATTTTCATAATAAATCTTCACTTTATTAAGTTGAAAGTGTAATAAAAATCAACAAGTATCATTTAAGTAACCATAAACACTTAAAAAAGTAGATGAACTTATTTTTTACATTTGTTTTGACTATTTTATCGTCGCGAAATTACATTGCAAATCAATATCCATGCTAAGACCCTAGCGAAGCATCATTGACATTAACTTGTTAATCATGAATGAACAATAATACACATAAATGATACATTTATTGTGATTTCAATTGATATAAAGTCTATATTTGTAAAGAAAATGGTTAAACTACAGCGAATTATTCTGTTGTTTCCAGGTCCGCCATTGGTTACTATGCGGAAGTCCAAGGTGCCCGTTTTTCGATGACGACATATCCGGGGTCAAAGGACAGGAAGGCGGAAGTAGACAATGGACAAATACAGTGAAAATGATTTTACTTGTAAACATTGATTAATCTTTGTGAACAATGATTTAATCGGTTTGACAACGTTGTAAAGTACAAGAAAAAATGGCACTTGTCACAGTTCAACGGTCACCTAGCCCAAGTGCGAGCGCTGAGGGAACTGTAAGTTCATATATTAAACTTGCTGAACTCAGTCTCAGAAACAGTACCTATTAGTCACATTGTTTGACTGTGCTATGTTATTTAGTGAATAAACAATAATTAAATCAATATGGAAACTGAATATTAGTAGAGTTTGATATCTACTCAAACATTCAACTAAAAAATGGCAAGGGGCAAGCATTGTAACGATGTCCCTTTAGTTAAAATGTTACATTACAGTCCGTTACTTTAGGTCAACATTATTCTTTTACTGTACGTTGACTATTAAAACTTTTATCAAGATGACACCAATACCTTGGCAAGAGAAAATCTGCCTAAGTCCAGGCACGCAAGAAGCTGTCTATCCAAGGCATACTTCAAAGATGGTGGTCATTACACAAGAAGCTGTCTATGATCTATCCAAAGCCTACTTCAAAGATGGTGGTCATTATTCTGCACCTTGTTCTGTCCTTACTGCTGTAAACCCACTCAACTTTGTAAAGTAGTTGTAAAAGATACTGGTCAACCCTACATACATTTTGAAACAGGCAAGCATGTTTGGTTTTGCCATTGTAGTGACCTGTGAAAGTTGAATGCAAAAAGTAGCTGGTTGTAGTATAAATAAATCATACTAATGCACTAGCCAATTGTAAACACAGCCCCCCAGGTGTGGGAAATGGCGGGGTTTTTGACTTTCAGACCAGCCAAGCCCCGGAAAGATCCTCGTCCTGCGGGGACGAACTGCTGGTAAAATCCTCACCAAATGCCCCTGCACCCTAGGGACCCTAGATAAGGCCCATTCCCCGCAAATTTTGGTGCAAGGCAAAACCACTGCATTCACCTGGCACTGCGGGGCCACCTTGAAGGTTAAAACATGGCCCATTTTCCCCTGCTATCCGCGGTATACTCCAGGACCTGGGGGCCGTGGCTACAATTGACTGGTGCATAATGCTAGAATGCAACTTATGGTTGACTGCACTTTGTTGAAACCAATCCGATTCAGAGTCACTTCAGATGTTTATTTGACGTATTTACCTATATTTTATGATAACACATTATTTCTTTGCAATTTAGTTGTAAATTATGTGCGCCCACTTCACACCCAAAAAAGAAAAAATGGGATTAATGCATACATTTATTGAATAATTATTAAATATTTACATGTAGCTTCTAGGTCATTTATCTGGTTTATCCTAGTACAAAACTTTGCATTGACTATTGCATAACTGACAGCTTGCATAAATATTTCTATGTGCAATCAATTTGACTGACACTCCTACACTCCTTGTTACAAAACTGGTTATGAGGTCCTTCGAATTTAGTCATATTGTAAAGCTTGGAGTTAAGGTCAAAATTGATAGAATATCAATAAGTCTGTGTAATTTATTGAATAAGTGCAGGTCTGAAATAAAACACAATTCTTTCAGTAAGTTCCTGAAAAGATGCCAATGATCCTATCAGACAGAGACTAAAGTATGCAATGTTTATCTGAATGAAATATATGTTAAAATTTTCCATGTTAAACATATGCTTTCGGTATTAAATAACATAATTTTCCTCATGCTACATATGACTGTATATACAGCAGATAAATATACTTGTAGCAGATGGTTTTATTATCAGATCAGTCTGATGTACTGATATATATAGAGTGTTAATAGCATAAACCAAGATTAAAGCTATAATTAATAAATAATTTGTTTAGCATATTCCTAACATCCTCAGTTTTTGGTGTGAATTTATACATGATTATAAACCCAAAACCCATGCAGCAGTTAATGATAGAATTTCTTCACATAGGAGATCCAGAATTCCTGTAACATTAGATGCAATACACTATGTGTCTATCATGCTATCTATGAGTGTTCAAAGAAAATACATGAACATGATTTCAGCAAGAAATCAGACCCCTTAAAATGTATGGAGTGGACAAATTGATGTTTTCTTTTAGGAACAAAGAGTACCACAGTATTCCTCTTCCAATTTATCATAGCATTCACGTAGCATTCTGGTTAATTTTAAGAAAAAAAATCAGAAAGATACTGACCTTCACAAAAGGGTAAATTCACTGTTTTCCACAATATACAGTTGAAGTTAGCACAAGAAGATTGTAATGCTAAATTAAAGGGACAAAACCTTGTTACATTTGTTTTATCTTCTTCTTTCAGGATGATATTGACACGTCAGAAAGTCTCGTCAAATCACCTAGGCAAAGAAGGTAACATATCCAAATTGAATTAAACATTATTTTTTTATAACATTTGTTATAAATTTTTTTATATTATTATGGTTTTCTTTCTTTGTTATACGTTGTTTTTTTAGTCCTGGGGCGTGGTCTATTTTTTTTTATATGGTTATATTGTTGTACAGTACATAGGGTTCTCACTTTAATCCCAAAAGGACAATCTTATTATAAGTATGAATTCATTCTTCTTGCTTTATATAAAAAAAGATAAAAAGTGTGGTTACCAAAGCATAAGTCTCTCAGGGACTGCAAAATGAGAGTAAGTGAGATCCCTAATGTTGTTTTCGATATTTTTAATAAGTTTAAATGGTATTATTAGTTATTAGGCAAAAAAATGTTTATCATAGTGTATGCATGTCAGGTTTCAATGCATGATGTTAAGTACTTGTTAAGATAAAGATAGCTACTTACGTGTGGACTGAAAGGATATTATCCACTTGTTTGAGGGTAAATTAGCCATATTGACATTGTTAATCACGTTTAATAATATTTTGGTAAATCATTTTATCTTGTGGAGCGCTCTTCACTTTGTAGTATTGAAATTGTATTAAGCTTTCTTGACCTATTTTAACTTTAAACTGATTTCAGGTTTATTTTGCTTGGTTTTGTGACATACACTGTTTTTGTGTTGTTATCTTTTATACAATTAAATTATAGCAACGATTTTACTCTTGTTTTGAGTAGTGAAAACTTTGTACTCTCCTAAAGTATTTGTTATTGTTTTTCTGTTATTTAGGTTTTTTTTATGTCAACTGTTATTATAACATATGTTTCATGTATTGGTTAAAAGTTAGTAGTTAGTTTGACATTTTTTGTCATGTACAAGATTTAGTCAGCAGGTTAGGCATAGCCTGGCGCCGACAAATCATTTAGAAGACTAAAAATAAATACTTACTTTCTTAGTGTTCAGCACAAAATGCCTATCAAATGCCTATATACTAGCCAGAACACATGTGTCACCTTCTAAACAATAAATTCAATAAAAACCAGTTATTGAGGTAATGGAAATTTGGTATTTTTTTCGTTATTTTATGGAAATTTGGCAGTTGTAATCTGCTGTATGGCATTATGGCTTTCAGAGCTCTTCTAAATCATTTAATGTTAAATTGTCCTGCAATCTCATAGGCATGAGCCTGAACACCAATGGTTAGTAGTATGTATTCACCAAAGAAAACTAATTTTAGTTAATGAACACTAATAACCCTTTAACTGACTTAGTGTTTGAAATTATATTTTGTCTGCTGACTCATCTTCTGTTTAAATCTACTGATTCACCTGATGTAAATAAATGATGGCTGACTATGATTTACCGAGATAACTGTTCATCAGATTTGAAAAACATTGCCATCCCATTGGACAAAATATAATTTTGAACACTTAAGTTGATGAAAGTCTCATCAATCTATGTTTACTAATCGAACATCACCATGCAATGTAATGAATAAATGAAAGAACAGTGGTCGCTCTTACTCTTAATAAAATGATATGACTGAGGCTGTAACCTTTTACCTTATAAAAGTTGTACATTTTCATAAAACATGATGTTTAAAAAGAATGATTAGATAATTGGCCTATATCATGTTTCCACAGCTTTCAAATACCATGTACATGTTCTTTAATTTTCATGGTTATGTTTCTTATAAGTCTGATGACAATAGAATCCTTTTTGCACAGTCATTTTAAAGTTCAATAATGAATTACGTATGATTGCATTTCAGCTAAGTGAGCAATTTCATATTAGGTAATCTACCAAGGCTGTCTGTAAAAAATCATGTTTTATATTTAGTTTCCTACGAGGCTATCTCTGTGTATTTAGTTTATATCGAGGTCTTAAAAATGTAGATTCAGATTGCTAAATGCGTGCATGGTGAAATTTGTATCCAGTATGATATCATGTATTGATTGCGACTTGGGATTAAAGTTGCATGGAGGAAAATCATTTTTTGCATTGAATGTCATTTATTTCATATCTTTGTTCTGTACCAAGTCAATGTTAACAATTCTAAAAAAAAATTGAAAAATTTAGCATTTGTTGTTTTAACATTTTAATATTTGATGTTTGTGAGAATTTGGTTTATATGTTGATCATGTTATTATAAGTAGAAATTATTTTGGAATTGTTATGGAAATTTTTGTATCAACGTCTTCAAACTATAAATCACATGTTTTGTTATCTCATCAAAATACTTATTATTTCCCCTTCTGTGTTCAAATCCAAAATTATTCTATTTTTTTTCCTTTTATTTTTCTACCCCTGCAAACTATTTATATATCCCTGGTTTATGTTACCAAATGTTTAAATGTATCAGAAATTCTGGAAATTGTTTAAATTACAGTAAATAAGTGTGTCTGGTCTGCCCTTTGATACAATTCATTGTCTAAATTGACGGATTTTAACTGCCTTTAGCGAGGCAACGATTGCGTTGTCACACACTAGTCGTTAACTTCCCTACATTCAGTTTACTTTATTTTGTAGTTTCTAAATCTGCCATACAATAGTAGAATTTACTACGGCAGTTATATCGTAATGAAATTTCTGTAGCTTATTCGTCTGTTGTATATTTTAAGTGTTAATTTATTGGATTTTAGCTATTTGAAATGATACATTGGAATTATTTTGACAGTTTGCTGTTTAAAAAGACTGGATTTATTCATGCTCACATTAATTATTTTTTAATGATTTTTTGAAAAATATTAATTAAGTACAATTAAGTACTAAATAGAACAAAGTGTTAAATAGACGATCTCTAAGATAAGGTTTGTATATTTAAAATGTGGGTGTTGTGGACAAAGAAAGCTATTAAAAACTTCACATTCAAATGCAGACTTAACAACGTGTTTTATAAGCACGTTCTTTAAACAGGTCGAAGGACTTTCAAAATTTATTATCATGTTTATCAGTGATGATTAAGGAACTACATACTGCGTACGGTGCATAGAGAGAAATTACTTTTTGGATTAAAGTTTATCACAAAAAGAAACCAGTGAAGAACATGTTGCTGAAGCATTGATTAAAAGATACGGTTATGTTCGATGGATTTATTTTGAGTGCATTTACACGATACAGATTTTATTTCATCGCAAACATTTTGTCACCAGGATCGTTACTGTAGTTGTGTGCTATTCAGTGACAGCTGATGTATTTTGTATCCAAAAAAAATGCTGAAAATGTCGCCCTACTAAGGGGTAGACTTCCTTGTTAGTTCACTTGAGTGTTGATTTACAATATATATATTAGATGTACAATATATCAGATGTATAATACCATATTTGGTGTGTGATATTTTAATAAATAAGGATATATTGAATTACACAGAAATTGCTTGCTCATATAACATGCTAAATTGTGTCACCATATATGGGAATTAAAAGAATATTGCCATTTACTCAGTTACTATAATGGCCTTCAGTACACGGAATTATTCGTAACTGCAATATCATTACGCAGAGAGATGCTCAGTCATAGCGTTTGTCTCTCGATGGTGATAAATTTATCGGATGCCATTATATTTGTATTTTACGACTCCTTTAATGCTGCTTGTCACGATGCAAAGTTGATGAATTTTAGTGGCACTATAGTGAGAACTCTTAATTGACCTGGATTTTAAAAAATGTGCGCAGAAGAAACAGATTATTTGCAGACTGAAAATGAAAAAAGAATAACTGAATACTGAAAGGTTTACAGTAAATTGTTTGTCAATAGCTTTTGTCATTGATGAAATGGATAGAGAAGAACGAGAATATTGAGTATAAATCAAAGTTGATGAACAAATACAGTGTAATTTTTGTGTACACATCTGAATTAAAATTTGAAAAATGAATACAGTGTGAACTCTGGAAAAAAACACGCATTCAATGCTGGCGGACAGATATCTACTAGATGAAGAGCAGTGGCGGACAATGGTTGGGGACGTTTATAGTTGCTATGGCAACCAAAGATGCAGACAAGATTTTCGTAAGAACAAGTGTTGTGTTCATGTGTGGAGTTATTACAAAGATTTGTAAGTAAATATATTTTCAGTTTTGAATTTTTTTTATCGTTGTATAAATGTTACCTTGTACTTCATAACTTGTGCCTTCATGTAAGAATGTTTGGTACTAGACTTGTTTGTGTTAAAATGTTAAGGTAGCTTTAATTAATATTTAGCTTTTTTGTTGTTGTTTTAGCTTGTATGTTTTTCAAAAACAAATTTTAGGTATAAATTGTCATAACTTTGGCAGCATTTTCATCAACAGTACAAAAACCATAATTATTTGCCATACCTAAAAATATGTTTAGATATTCAATTGAAACTTGGTACACATGTTGCCAAAAAAAAGATATTCAATTGAAGCTCTTGTTTAAGAAAAAAGGTTGAGGTTTTGTCATGTCCTTGGCAAATTCCATAACTCTGGCTGAAATATTTGTGGAGTTATGCCCATTGATTGATAGGGAAAAATGGATGAGTATTGCCATCCTCATGCAGTGCTCTTGTTCAGTGATGTAATTTGTGCTTGTGTTAAGGTGTTTCGTTAATGAATTAAGAAAAATAGGCAATTGAATTTGTATCAATCATGTCTACTTAGCTGTAACTTGTTTGATCAATGGTAGCGTTCAATTAGTGTTAGACGATATATCAGATATCATTGTAAAGGAGTGTTACTTTTTTAGTACTTTTATTCAGTTTTAAGACTCCAAATTTGTGATATAAGCTCTTTATGGTCGGCATGATTGATTGTAATTTTCACAACTTTTACGAACATATGTTAAATCAGATACGTAATAAATCATAATCTATTACTATGCACAGCCATGCTACAAATGAATAAATCCCTTATTCGCCCTGGTTAATACTGGTACTTTCACATACCGTGGTATTATCGCAAAAGTTTTATTAGACGATGTTATTTATTCCGAAATACTTTTAATGCTTAACTTCACAAAACTATCATTTAAGTCAGTTTAATAGTCTCAAAGGATTGAATTATGTTTTTCTAATGGATGTTTATACATTTTTACAATTTCACGAATGCAAGATTTTCATCAGATGTTATCATGGCCGAAAATTAACCAGGTGTCATTGGACAATATATAATGCGAGGTGACATCCTAGTATAAATGTCTGAAATTTAATACTGTGGCTATATATGGCTGTTTTATCTTTATTTTGATGCTTTTTGGTGTGTAATATCTGTTGCTGATGCAATGTTTACATATGGAAACTGTTCATATAAATAAACATGAAAGAAAAATTGATCATTTGTAAGAGAAATTATTTTATTATTGTACCTATCCTTTTGTGGTTGTGTATTGATAAAACATCGTTGTCCTAGATTAAGAACATGTTTTCTCATATTTTATTGAATGTGATGGGTGTGTCAGTGTTTAACAGAACACCATTTTAAACATCATTTTCTTTTTTTTTTTGCTTTTTGTTCATGATAAACTTGGTATATACATGTAGGTGGCTCTAATAGTTATGCCCCAAATTTAAAAGAACAAACATTTTGTGCCCACAATTAATGAAAAAGTTTGTTTGTGGTTCCAACTGTCAAAATTTTAACTTAGTTTTTAATCCTTGTAATGAATTGTCACTCTTAATTTTGTATTAAAAAAATAATCTGTAAAAAGTAACTTTTACAAATCATGAACCAGTCCTGTTATGGGTTTACAAAGTAAAAAAAAGAAGAAAGAAAAAAAGCCAAATAGTTTTTTTTATTAATTGTGGTGCTATCATGAGTTTATTATACAAAAAAATCATTTAATCATTTCTGTTTATTTGCAACTCTTTGTTAGCTAATCTTATCAGGGAAAATCTTTTGCCATTTATGTTCATAAATCAGGCTAAAAAATGTTCATTTTATATTTGCGCTTCGTAGAACTTCACAATCAATATTGACTTTATTATTATTTCTAGCTATTGCAGGTGCTTACACAAAAGAATAAGCAGTTCGTTCCTGCAGATACACGATATTTATAGCTTATAGCTTCGACCCCGTTGGATAGCCATGGCGCTCCAGTATGCTAATCACTTCTTCATAAACTGTGGGAAATTTGACTGAAAAATGTGTCTTGTTTTTGTGCAGAGCATCAGGCATGCAGGGGTTTAGCTGCAAAAATAAAATTACTTTCAATGTGTTATAAGTATGTAATTTTAAATCATAAAATACAGTTGTTAATGCTCCTGTCTGTGAAAATGCAAAAATATTGAGGTCATTGGTTTGAATCTCATAAAAAAAACATTTTGGGAAACTCTATTTGCAAGAAAATAATTTAATTAAATGAAAGTTTGTCAGTCAATTATCCCATGGTACTTGTTTAGTGTTAAGAAACATATGCTACCCTGGTGCCTACGATGAGCTTTGACTTGACCCAAACCTCGTCACGTTTATTACTTTCAGGCGCAGTTCTCGATCAGCGTTGAAAAAGCTACGGAAGCTTTTCAACACCGTTAGATTCGTAACTAAGTTAAAACCATGGTGAGGCGGCTTTCGGCACTGTATATGATAGGGAATGGACTTAAGGATCCACTTACTCACTGCCTCTAGTGTGCAAGCATTTTCACCTAATTTCTCTATGGGTCACTCTAGGCTCTTTAAGGTATCCGAAGCACAAATAAGCTTGGAATTATTGTGATGCTTGGCAACCCCTTATAATTCTGGTATCATTTGAAAGGGTATTGCCTATAGGGGCCGTATTTTATAACCAATTTAGATTAAACATGAAGTGTTTTGATTGGCCTGTATATTTAGCTGACCAATAGGCTGAGTGGAATTTCTGAGGCCTACAGGGGCCATATTCAATAACCAACTTAGATGAAATTAAATTTAAGATTTGAATCTTAACTGTTTTGATTGGCCTGTATATTTTGCTGACCAATAGGCTAATTAGAATCACTGAAGCATGTCTAAGGATAAGATCAATATTGAATACTGGCCCAGGTAACTGTTATCAAACATAAAGGAATGAAAAAACATATTAACAGATAAAGTTAAGGCAGTTTGTGTTTTTATCTTAATTTGAACTGAATTCTTACATCGATGACTTATTTAAAAACCTTTAAGGCCCAAATAGTGCGTTTGAAATATGTTTTTGATGTATTTGAAACATATTCTTCCTATGTAAGGTTATCCATGTCATTCCCTTTAAAATGATCGCGATACCAAAATAATAAGGGGTCACCAGGCTTCCAAAATTCACTTATTATATGTAGAATACCTTAATGGTTGCCTTCTTATAATGTTCACCAGTCTTTGAATGTTTGTGTTACTGCACATTACTTGCAGATAAAAATTGCATTTTGCACAATTTTGCTAATGTTTGCTAATTTACCAAAATGACTTCACGGCAGATTGGAAAAATACTGCCATCTTTTTGGACAAAATATAATATTGAACACTAAGGTTAATATGATTATTTTAATGGCTATTTGAAAAGTGATAAGTGAACTTCAAATGAAAATGTCTTTAAGCTGATATTCAGAATTTAAATGTACTAAAATGCTTCAGTTTTAAAATTATTATTTTTTAGTAAATCATTAGTGATTATTATTATTGATAGTCATTAAATTTCTCCCACTTGTAATTAATGGTATTTTAATGGCTCTAGTTGTTATGCAATTCCAAAAGAAGAAAGACATTCACTTAAATTATTGACAGTTTTATTGTTAAAATTGTTTATTTAATTACAGTTCAGAGGCGAAGTATTGGATCTTTTTGTCGAAAAACCTATCACATACAAAACAGAATGTGTATTTTTAGAAAATGCTAGCATGCTGCAAGATATGTACACTTCTAACAGCATATTGTACCAGGAACTGTAACTCTGTTAAATAATGGGAGATAATGGGATTATATCAAGGGAGGCAACTACTGTGTAAGGTACAGTTCTATCATCTAACAGCTTCTTGTATCAGGAACTGTAACTCTATTAATTAATGGGAGATAATGGGATTATTTCAAGGGAGGCTACTATTGTGTAAGGTACAGTTCTATCATCTAACAGCTTCTTGTATCAGGAACTGTAACTCTGTTAATTAATGGGAGATAATGGGATTATTTCAAGGGAGGCTACTGTTTGTCAAATACAGTTCTATGAGTAGCAAAGGGCTAGTTTTGAAATAATATGCCTATTTTCTTTACAGTTGAAAGATAGTAAATGTTGTGGTATTCTAAGGCTGAGTTGAAATCGGTTTCTTGCATACTTTGTGAAATGGTTTAATTGTATTTTAGAGGATTTTTGACTGCTTATGTAGGTTGTTTTGTTACTACTAACCTTTTTTTGCCTTTTGTTTATGATGTTTCAAATAGCATTTTGTAAATTTTTAAGGCATGCAAAAATTGATGATTTTGTTATTTAGAAAAGTTTTTTTTGAGCAGAAATATTATTTCGTTTACATTTAAACCTCGTCCATTATTAAGAAGAAGAAAAGTTGAGGTATTGTGGTAGCTAAGATGGCATCGATGTCATTGTACAAAATTTCAACTTAACTCAAAAACCATTTATGATATTCAAATGAAACTTGGTATATGTGTTGCAATCAGAGACAATAACCCATGTTTAGCAAGGCACATAACTCTGGTTTTGTTAATAATAGAGTTATGCCCATTGAATGACTGAAACAAACAGATAAGCATTAGCTCCGCAGCACTCTTGTTTGCATTGAAGAATCTGACCACATACTATAAGTTATCAGTGGTTCAGTTTATCTTAATGAACTAAACAAAGCAAATTTTATTACCTTAAATTTTATGTGTACATAGATGCTAATTTAAAGGTCACCATAAAAACTTAATAGCTTTATTGATGGGTACAAACCCTGTTTGCTTGATTATACGTTTGAAATTTCTAGTGTCCACTTTAACCTGCCGACAAAATTATCATTTTTATTTTACCCCGGTCCGTTTTTATTTTGGGGATAAATTATTATTTACTTTAACAAGCTAAACATCAGGGCAGATTTTATTATTGAAGGACTTAAATAATACATTCTACTTTTATTTTAAAATGTTTTGTAATGGATTACTTCCAAATGAACAATGAGACTGGTGTATAAACATTGTTTTAAAAATAGGTATATACATGTAAGCCATAATGTAGAGAAACATGATAATTCATATCTGTTAATATGTCTGTGTGTTGCTTTAGGAAGAAAATGGTCAAGGTCTATTGTCATGGCCTGTGCTTGCAATTGTAACACGGAAGTATTGAAAACCATGTTCAAAGTTCTACTTGCCATTACTGGGTTTTTAAAATGACAGGGTACGGCGGAAGAGGGGCGTGTGCTATTAGGAGAAAGGGGCACAGTGTATTTGGCTGTGAAGAACTTGGAACATCATGAATTTGACAGAAAATGTTTGGAATTAGTTTCATTCGCAGCAATTCCCATCACTCAGGCTATATATAGATATTTGTTCAGTGTAATGGCCCTTGGTCAATGGAGAAAAAGGGTAAAAATTGTCGACTGTTTGTGGGGGGTTCTTGTTGTCAAAATCACTCTCATTCAAAGTTGAATTTTTTTGACGAATTTATTTGTTTTACAATGCTGGTACACAATTCAACTTTAAATCATACTAATATTTATATTCAAATATATAATTATGATTCTCCGAAAGATTCTGCGAATTTCTATAAGATGATAATGCATACTTTTTCACCTCGTCAATATTTAAGTTGTGTTTCCTTGACCCAAATCATTACGAAATATGTGTTAATGTCATTTCAAACTTTCAGAAACTTTGCTTTTACATATGATATTTTCTGAAACACCATGCATTTTGTTATTTTGGAAAAAAAAACCCATAGCCTTTGAAATTTTAATTGAAATGTAGATTTGTGCAATTGCGCTCATGATAATCAGTAATAATGAACAGTAAGGTTTTGTTTTAGAATAAGCTGGAAAAATTGCATGGTGTTTTCCCGGTTGCTAGTGATATATTGGTTTGGGGTTCTCATTTATTTTAGTGTGCCTATTTTAATTGTATAGCATTTATGTAATAATTTATTAATCCTTATCTTTTCAGCATGATAAATATGCATACAAAATAATTACTTGCATATATCGTTTCTTCTCATTTATCTGCATCTCATTGTATGCAATGTATCATCATTTTAAATAATGCATTTGCTTATTTTAACATTTTGTCTTTAATGGTAATCAATCATAATAAAAATTATTCTATTTCTTGTATTTTTCTTCTCAACAAAATGTATTGGTTATTGACTGAAAATTTTAATTTTGCAGTGCACTTGATTAATTATTTCAGGCAAAACAAAACAATTATTGGCAGGAATTGTTGATTCATCTGTAGATTTCTGCGAGTTTCAAATGGCCTCAAGGACCAAAAACAAGAAATAAAATGTTTGTTGTTTTTTTTTTGGTGAAAAATTGTTTTTTAGGTGAAACATATTTGCTGGTTGCTTTTAGTTTTTTGTTTTTTTTTGTCATTAGTATTGATGCTCCAGTAGTATTGATGCTCCAGTTTATATATTAAGGTCAGGAGAGTGCTCAAAAGGGCTTCTTAAAGCCAGTTTTGGTACAGCGACAGGTTGCTTCAGCCCCTTTTTCCTGGCTATTCCCCCAATAACTTTTATGATTCAGAAGTATTAAATCTACTGGATGAATTACTGTTTTCACACTTTGTGTTAACGAAAAATTATAGTTAATAATTTCATTTTATGAATAAAATTATCAAATTAGAAATGAGTATGTGTAAAATGCTAACTATATTTAAAAAAAAGAGCACAGTATGTTTCCATAAGATTAATTATAAACAAATGTTTATTTACTATGATCAATTAAGAGGAGGAAATAAAATTGGTTCGATACTTGAAGATGTCTTTGTTTAATGTGTTACTTAGTAAAGAGTCCACTTCCGTGAAAATTCAGTGCAGGCTGTTTCATATTTCGAATTGTTGTCGTTGACATTGCCTATTAATTGTCGATGTTCCAGTTTGCTTTATATAATCATTATTATAAAGCAATATTACAATGTTATGTTTAAGGTTTGAAAGAATTTATTAATTGATTGAGCTGTGGTTAAACTCAGAGTTATTAATTAAAGTCAGTCAAACATAACCAGTAAAACTAAATTTGTCCTTTTTTATGTCACATTCATTATATGTCAAATATGAATTATAAATACATTTGTTAAAATGTGTTCTGTCCATTACAAAGAAATTCTTTAGAAAAGATTTAGGATGCTCAGGGCATGTTTTCAAATATAACAAGTTAAACCAAATTTGTCCTTTTTATGTCACATTCATTATATGTCAAATATGAATTATAAATACATTTGTTAAAATGTGTTCTGTCCATTACAAAGAAATTCTTTAGAAAAGATTTAGGATGCTCGATCAGAGCACATTTTCACTAATATCACTTCTATTGATGGAATGAGGACATATTATAGAAAAAAATAGCCATATATAAAATACACAGCAATTTTTAACAATGCTCTACTTTTCATTATATAACTGGAAGATCAAGATTTGCAGGTATTTGAGTTTTGAGTCTTAGACTGAAGTTAAGTGAATATGGACACAGGTATGATTTTTTGTAAGGCATAAACTAATTTATCAGTGTCCTTTTTCCCAACCTACCATTTTTTTTGCCCCGACCCTTAACATTTTATATTGCCTTGATATTTTTTTTTCATTTGTTTGATGTTTTTTTCTTTAAAAGTTAAAAGTGAAGTGATTTTGACTTTTTAAAATACCAGTGATGCCAATACTGATTGTATAGATGTTCTTAATTAGCATATAATTTTATTGTGTTTGGGAACTGAAAAATATCAAGAAATAATTTGCATAATAAAAAAAATCCAAAAAAATCAGACATTTCTACCCTACATTTCGGGGCTTGAAACAGGAAACAAACATATTATATTTTAACACCTTGTATAGACCTGTTGGACTGCTCATTTTCTTTCTATGATTTAATTAGAGTGAAAATAACAACCTTGATCGTGACATGCAAATGTGGAAATTAGAGGAAGTTCAGGACGGATAGAATTATCGATGTGTGTTTTTCATGTCATGGAATAGAAATCTTCCGTATTGAACCAATAGCACATGCAGTTAAGATTTCGCTGAGAAAAAAATGAGTCTGGGATCGTATTTTGTACACATTATATGGCTTGATTGTTTTCCTTGGAGATATAGTCAATCATTTTGGACAAGTGATTATAGCGGAAAATGCAATTTCCTTTAGCTGATGAAAATTTAAGCTTACTTGTCTGTATGTCTGTAAGGATGTAACGCTTTCTAAGTCACTAAAGTTTATGTGTATTTTTGGTTTTCTGAACGATTAAATCAGCAGGCAAGGAGGCTGAGCAAAATTTAAGGACCAAAAAATAAATGCTAACTTTGTTAGTGTTCAGCACTTAATGCCTCTATACTAATTTAACGAAATAAAACCAGTTATAATGTCACTAAATGGAAATTTGGTGATTGTAATCTGCTAAATGGATGTTTTAGTTATTAGAACTCTTCTAAATGACTTAAGTGACACATTGCCTGAACGAATCTGCAAATTACATTAGTCATTTGACATTTCTATTTGTAACTTTATGAGAATACAAGAAGCATTCATTATGAAATTTGTTTGGAGGAGTCTGTATTGTGCAGACTGACATTTTTCTATCTGTATATTAGTCAGCACAATAGAAGAGGTATTTTGTTATCCAGACTGATTTATATCTGCCAAAAAATTCTACATATTAGTCATCTCCATGCATTTGTTAAAGGCAACTTATATGTCTGCAAACAATATCGGCATATTATTCAGCTGGAAAAAAATGTCTGCTTTTGGATGCATTTGTTAATGTGGACTGATTTATATTTTCTATTAGATTCTCGGAACAGACATGCAATAGGAATATCATGAGTCAGACGTGCAGATTTTCTTGGAAATAATCAATTCTGGTCATTTTAGGAACACTCCATATGTTCGCTACAAAATAACCGACTGCATATCTTGTTTTCTCCTTAAAATGAGTCTCAGCCTTTTACAAAAAATATTTTTGAAATCGTTATTTTTTGTTTTTCTGGTTTTCAAAATTTAAGTATTGCTATAACCATAGATGATTTTTCGAAGATGGGTGCGTAACAACATTTGCCATAACTTTAATATTGACCATAATTTGCAAACTGGTTTATGGTTTTTTTTGTCTGTTTTTCAAAGTCTATTTATTCATAACCATAGACGATGTTGATGTTATTATGCCCCCCTTCGAAGAAGAGGGGTATATTGCTTTGCACAGGCATGTCGGTATGTCGGTCGGTCCGTCGGTCCGTCGGTAGACCAAAGCTTGTCCAAGTGATAACTCAACAATTCCTGGACGTATGGTCATCAAACTTCACATGAAGGTTGGGCCTGACCAGTAGATGACCCCTATTGAATTTGGGGGTCGTCAGGTCAAAGGTCAAGGTCACAGTGACCTTTAATGGTAAAATAATTTTAAAGCTTGTCCGAGTGATAACTCAACAATGCCTGCACCCATGGCCCTCAAACTTGACTTGGAGGTTGGGCCTGACCAGTAGATGACCCCTATTGTTTTGGGGGGTCATCAGGCCAAAGGTCAAGGTCACAGTGACCTTGAATGGTAAAAGGTTGTCCGAGTGATAACTTGACAATGCCTGCACCCATGGCCCTCAAACTTGACTTGGAGGTTGGGCCTGACCAGTAGCTGACCCCTATTGTTTTTTGGGCTCAATGGGTCAAAGGTCAAGGTCACAGTGACCTTGAATGGTAAAAGGTTGTTCGAGTGATAACTCAACAATGCCTGCACCCATGGCCCTCAAACTTGTCTTGGAGGTTGGGCCTGACCAGTAGATGACCCCTATTGTTTTCGGGGGTCGTTGGGCCAAAGGTCAAGGTCACAGTGACCTTGAATGGTAAAAGGTTGTCCGATTGATAACTCAACAATGCCTGCACCAATGGCCCTCAAACTTGACTTTGAGAATTGGCCTGACCAGGAGATGACCCCTATGGTTTTTGGGGGTCATCTGGCCAAAGGTCAAGGTCACTGACCTGGAATGGTAAAAGGTTGTCCGAGTGATAACTCGACAATGCCTTCACCCATGGCTCTCATACTTGACTTGGAGGTTGGGCCTGGCCAGAAGATGGTCCCTATTGATTTAAGGGGTCAATGGGCCAAAGGTCAAGGTCACAGTGACCTGGAATGGTAAAAGGTTATCCGAATGATAACTTGACAATGGCTGCACCCATGGCCCTCAAACTTGATTTGAAGGTTGAGCCTGGCCAGAAGATTGTCCCTATTAATTTTAGGGGTCATTGGGCCAAAGGTCAAGGTCACGGTGACTTTGAATGATAAAAGGTTGTCCAAGTGATAACTCAACAATGCCTGCACCCATGGCCCTCAAACTTGACATGTAGGTTGGGCCTGACCAGTAGATGACCCCTATTGATTTTAGGGGTCAAAGGTCAAGGTCACAGTGACCTTGAAAGCAAACTCGACAATTCTTGGACCTATGGTCATCAAACTTGACATGAAGGTTGGGCCTGCCCAGTAGATGACCCCTATCGACTTTGGGGGTCATCAGGCCAAGGTCAATGTCACAGTAACCTTTAACGCAAAAAAGTTAACAAATCTTCCCCCACTGATTTCTCAACAATGCCTGAACCTATGATCATTAAACTTGACATGGATGTTAAGCCTGACCAGTAGATCACCCTTATTGATTTTAGGATTCATAGAGCCAAAGGTCAAGGTCACAGTGATTTTGAATGGTGAAAGGTTGTCCAAGTGATAACTCAACAATGCCTGAACCCATGGCCTTCAAACTTGACTTGGAGTTGCATCTGACTTGTAGATGACCCCTTATGATTTAAGGGGTCATCAGGTCAAAGGTCAAGGTCACAGTGACCTTGAACGAAAAAAACTTGTCTTGTGATAACTTGACAATGCCTGCACCCATGGCCCTCAAACTTGACATTTAGGTTTCTGGTGACCAGCTGATGACTCTGGATTTTGAGTTCATAGAGTCAAAGGTCATGACGGTCATAACACACTTTATCCTCACACTTTAATGGTCATAATCTTAAAACAGCAACAAATCAGCTGTCATTTCGGTCCAGGCATATTTCATTCAATTGTCCATATAATCCTGACAACATGGCGCTCAGGGGGGGCATAATGTTTGACAAACATCTCTTGTTAAAGTTGGAGGCGCAAATTCTATAATATTTATACCACTGGCATACTGTAAATGAAGTGGTAAACACACTTGTTATAAATGTTGATAGCATGATTATGTGTAAAAAGTTCCGTCTTTGACTTATGTCCCTTGATCAACTTATTAAAAGCAATTGACGATAATTTTCTTGCAATTTTGACATTATAGTGCCAAAACAGTAATGCGAAATTGAAAAGTTAAATACTTTCTAAGAGATACATAGTAAACAAATTGATTGTTCCTAAAAGAAATTAATATACTTAGTTGAAAGAAAGCTGCCAGGATAAAATCTGTTCATGTGTCCCTAAATTAAAACAGTCATCCAAATACCAAGCCATTTCGTCTATTTCTATTGCAGTTTCTTTACAATTTATTTCATATTAAATATTTATAAGGAGAAGACGTCAACATCATTTTAATTTTGAATATCTACATATTTTTTATTGGTTATCGGAACTTGGTATGCAACGGGTACAGTCACTCTTGATAGCTGATATATCTGTTGAGTTGCTTCCCTTTAGCAAATGGAAAATCAACAAAACAAGTTTTGGTGTTTGCATTACATTCCATGCGTAATAGTTTATGATAATTGTAAATTCTGTCGAAGTAACAGATGGTTACAATGACTCTTTTTATGTATGATTAAAGATTGGATTTTGTAACATGAATACTTATATCTTGAAATTGGAACAGTTAATGTTTAGGGGCAAACATGTCAAAGTTATGCAAACAGAATCTACAACGCCCTTAGACAAAAATTATATGGTATGCATCCTAATTGCTGTAAAAAAAGAATGAGCGAAAAGAATAAATTTGAGATTTGTTTATACCTCAGTTTGATTGCACAAGTTTGGTTTTGAATGGTTTAAGTATGCTAGTAAGACTATAATCAACATTTTGCTGTAATGCAGTTTAAAAAGTTTTTTTGAGCATTTTTGCTTATGCAGTTATAAATGCATTGCTGTTAAGCATTTCTTAATGATTGTCATGCTGTAGTCTTAAATGTATTTTAGATCACCTTGCAATTAAGCAGTTTCATTGCATTTTGAATCATCTTGCCGTAAGCAGTTCTCAATGTGTTTTGAATCGTCTTGCCATAAGCTGAGTTTTCAATGTGTTTTGAATTGTCTTGCAGTAAGCAGTTTTCAATTTGTTTTGAATTGTCTTGCTGTTAGCATTTTTAAATGCATTTTGAATGATCTTGCCATTAGCAGTTTTCAATGCGTTTTGAATCATATTTCTGTAAGAACGTTTTCAATGCATTTTTTGAGCACTTTGCCGTTTTGAAGTTTTCAATGCATTTTGAATCATACTTGTAACAATTAAGCAGTTTTTAATGTATTTTGAATCATATTACTGCTAAAAAATTCAATGCATTTTGGAACATTTTGCCGTTGAGCAGTTCTCAATACATTTTGGACTTTTATCCTATACTAAAGTTTTGCGGACTTCATACTTTCTTATATTAACATAATTTCATTATAATATCTGTTGAGTGTTGGTATGAGGATATTGTTAACAAGATATAGTGTAATGTGCATATATGGTGTACCGGTAATATCCTATGTTGGCTGATTGTGTTAAATGATGACATCAGTATCATTTAAGAATTGGTTGTAAATTACATGATTTATTCACTTTTGAAACAGCATTCAAGCTTGAAGAGCTTTTTTCTAGCACTTTAGAAAAAACATATCAGTGAATGAATGAATAACTCAATATTGAACATCAATACATTGGTAGAAATATTGCCTTTTGAAGAATATTCAATGATATATGTTTTGATGTAAAATTTACACATTTTATTGTACAGTTTCAGCGAGAGCTACTTCGCAGTGAAGGGAGCTGCGCTGATCTTGCCACAAAATGATGAAACCGTCTACACTCGACGCCATAACAAAAACCATGCCGGTAGGGAAATAGGGATGAGTATAGTGAACACTAAAAATAGGCAATAGGATAGATCTTAAGGTTTTTTTCAAAGAAAAAATAAATAAGGTATTATTATACCTTGGTGTTGGCGGTGTTTGCTTAGTGCAAAATCTTTCACTTTGGCCATAACTCAAAAAACGTTAAAGATATTCTAATGAAACTTAGTATACATGAAGCATAGAAAATATGCACATGCATAGCTCAGACTAAGGTCCATAACTCCAGTTTTAATAGTTATCAACATAGGCCCCTGGTTTGACTCAAAAAAAGATGAGTGTTGGGGTTCGCTCTTGTTAGGATGAAAAATGTTAATTGAATGATTATGAAAAGTTATGTTTATAACAGAAACTTTAAAGTGAATAATATATGATGGCTTTATTTGATGCTACAAAGTTATAATATGCACTATAATGAGGAATTAAACCTCAGACCTCTCGGTCAGTATTCATGTCAACGTCTTGAGTCATCTGAGTTTTTAAATGTTTCAAAATACCTATTACTACAACTACTTTTGACAAAAGATGAGTGCCTGATTGTAGAACAGATTATCTGTAACAGATACAGCTATGCTAATCATCATTTCTCCTGTAATAGCATTTTTACATGGATATTAACATTTTGCACTCAGACACCATGGGCCATGATTACAAACAGTCTCAAGTGTGAGTCTAGACTCAAGACTCAGAAAAGCAATTTTTGATGGAACAAAAAATCATCTTTTTTAACCAGGTTTTCAACGAAAACCGGGTTATTAGAATGAGGTTGTCGTTGGGCGGGCGGGCGGTCGTCAAACATTGGTTTCTGTTCAATAACTTTAGTTAGCATTGATAGATATTGATGAAACTTGGTGTGTAGGTAGCTTATGGGAAGAGCTAGCTTTGGATTGCTTTTTGAGGGGGTTGGGGCTAAGGTCAAGGTCACTGTTACTAAAAATAGAAAAATGGTTTCTGCCCAATTACTTTAGTTAGCATTGATAGATATTGACAAAACTTGGTGTGTAAGTTGCTTATGTAAAGAGCTAGCTTGGGATTGCTTTTGAGTGGGGAGGGGCTAAGGTCAAGGTCACTATTACTTAAAATAGAAGAATGGTCAAGGTCACTGTTACTTAAAATAGAAAAATGGTTTCTGCCCAATAACTTTAGTTAGCATTGACAGATATTGATGAAACTTGGTGTGTCGGTAGCTTATGTGAAGAGCTAGCTTGGGATTGCTTTTGAGGGGGTGGGGCTAAGGTCAAGGTCGCCTGTAACTAAAAATAGAAAAAGGTTTCTGCCCAATAACTTTAGTTAGGATTGATAGATATTGACGAAAGTTGCTGTGTAGGTAGCTTATGTGAAGAGCTAGCTTGGGAATGCTATTGAGGGGGGAGGGGCTAAGGTCAAGGTCACTGTTACTTAAAATAGAAAAATGGTTTCTGCCCAATTACTTTAGTTAGGATTGATAGATATTGACGAAATTTTGTGTGTAGGTACTAGTAGCTTATGTGAAGAGCAAGCTTGGAATATCTTTTGAGGGGGTGGGGTCAAGGTCACTGTTACTAAAAATAGAAAAATGGTTTCTGCCCAATAACTTTAGTTAGCATTGATAGATATTGAAGAAACTTAGAGCGAAGGTAGCTTATGTAAAGAGCTAGCTTGGGAGTTGGGGTCAAGGTCACTGTTCCTAAAAATAGAAAAATGTTTTTCTGCCCAACAACTTAGTTAGAATTGATGGATAGTGATGAATCTTAGTGTGAATATAACTTATATGAAGCTGCAGATTGAACTTGCTTTTGAGGGTTGGGAAGAAGGTCAAGGTACTTGATTTGTTGAGTGTAAGTTAAAAAGTTTTTTTTTTCAAAAAGCAGACAACTTATTTTTTAAGAATATTTTACAAGGTAAGTTAATTTTTCTGTTGATTTATAGAAAAACAAAACTTTCTTACTTTATTGGGTAACAAGTTTATGCCTTAATCCAGCTTATGGTAGCTTTAGCAGAAGCGGCACTCTTGCAGCATTGGTTATCAGCAAACAGTGAATTTACATTGAAATTGACATTTGCATTTTATAAAAGTGTTAATAATCAGATTTAACATTTTGCTTTGTAAAAATAAATTGTCATTGGTATTCAGTGATGTTGGCTTGCAGAAAGCTTGCAGAAAGTTAAATCATTGTCATATGCAAAAAAATAGGTAAAAGATATTCACATGAGACTTAGTATGAATGTTGCAGCGAAACTAAACACATAAGATACTTATTTAGAGTTATTTTCAGTTACGTTTCTTTACACATAAGAAACTTAATTAGAGTAATTTTCAGTTACATCTCTTTTTGATAAAAGTAAAGATAAAGTCATACAACAAATTAATTGGCTATAATTTCTGATTGCCCATAACAAAAACCCGGTTTCGTCCCATTGCGGCGCTTCTAGTTTCAATTTCTTTTACAAAGAAAATGTAAATACTAGTAAAACATTCAAACAGTGATATGATTTAGCAAAGTTCACCATCAATGCTTTGCTAGAATGAAAGTTACAATGAAGATTTGCAATTTTGAGTCTCGAGTCTGAACTGAGACTTGAGACTGTTCATAATCATTGCCCCAGATGATAGTTAATACAGGCGTTGGGTAAAAAAATCAATTCATCTTACCACACTTCTTGGCAGACAGCCTTACACTAAAGTTCACATGTTGTTTCATGGCGGTTGTGCATATCAGACAAGACTTTACATGCTCTTTTCATGCGACTTGTTTCAGGTGACGACATACAAATGCATCTACAAGCCATGTTCAGTCTTCTTCGGCCCTCTGATACAATCAAAGTGGTAACAAGCTAACCTTTTTATCGTATACATGTGGTCTTCGCATCATGTTCTAATTCTGTGTTCCTAATGTCATGTAGTACATGGGATTCCTTGTGTATATATCAAAGCGATCATGTGTTCTACAGTTGTTAAATATTGTTTATATCAAAAATCAAAACTGCAATGTAGTCTTGTATATGAGTTAACTTAGTTTTGCATAATAAAGCATTTATTTTGTTAACGTCAGAATTCATTTAACTTCCTGAAATGTAACTCTGATGACCTTACAGTAATTGTTTCACTCGGAATAAACTTATGAATCTTAAGTGGCCATGTCCCCCACACACTTAAAAGTTTGCCTTATTTCGTTGTTTGGTTATTCTTTCTGTCTCGGAATAACAAGAGACATGACTTTTCATTATTCATTTTAGATTATAACACTTGGGAAATGTTTCCGGAATATTCCTATATTTGCCATTGTTGCCTCTCCAGCCTGTATTTGTGTCGCCTTGGAAACATGGCAAACACAAAGTGATTATTTTGACAGGCAGCGACATCACATTTTTCTTTCTTATTATAAAGTTTTGAATTAATTGATGTGAAGTCTATACACTGGGGCTCATTAAGTCAATGGTCATGGTGACTGTTATTAGAAAATTATTGGGGATCCGTGCAGTACACATCTGATCTGCGGAATTCTGTTTTGTTGAAAAAAGGGGGAAGCAGGAGTTGCCATTCATTGATAACCTTAAGTTTTAGAAACAAATGTATGAAACTTGGTATAAATGTTAACAATGACAATGTGCATATCAGTAAAAAATCCCATCCCTCCAGTTTAAAGCTATGCCCCTTGATAGACTAAGAAATATGGACCTGCATTGTTATCCACTTGCAGTATACTTGTTTCATTGGTTCGTATATTCTAATCCACTTTGATTGAGGGATTAGAGTGCTGAAGTGTTTAAGGTGTCCATCTCTAATTGAAGAGGTCTGGGCTTCAAGTCACACCAGGAAAACATTCTCTATCAATGAAAACTGGTTCCTGCACAGGAAATAGACTTGAGATATTCATATTAGCTTACAGCTGTTTTACACGATTAAGCTAAAATGAATTATTATCATCTACATTTGTTCCTCTGTTGTTGAATTCTTGACCATTGATTTGTATAGTTGGCATGTTTGATTCTTACAGGGTGTAAAAACTGGCAGGTGATGACTCGCACAACCAATGGTGGTTTCATTTATCGAACAACAATACATGGAGAAATAGGTCATCTTCAAAATTGACATTTCCGACTATTGATTTATCGAATTGTTCTTTCCTATTCCTAGGCGGTCAAATTGGAAGGTGAACACACACGTTACCTGGCAGTCGTATCATGTATCGGTCGTCAGGACACAGAGGAATCAGTCATCCTCGGAATCGACATTCTTGAGCAAGCCTCCGTCGGCCTCATATTGCCTGTTTGGGCTCACACAGAGATCTCGCTAGATGGGGATGGGTAAATTGGAATACATAATGAAGCCTTGGGCTATTGAAGTCTTGAATTCATTCAATGCACCTTCCAGGGGCTAATTGTATAAAATTGGATAACTTATTGATAATAACATGGTTATCTTTTGGTTTGTTTGCACATGCAAGCAATTTGATTGGTCAACAGTCATTATTGGATAAAAAATGACCAATCAATGAGAATTTCGACTAACTTTAGCCGAAATATGTTTTGATTGGTCAATACATATTCGAAAATCAATATTAACCAATGAAATCATTTAAATGTGCATACTAGTCCAAAGATAAACTGTGGACAAGTTATCCAAGTTTTATATTATTGGTTGCTGATATTTTCATTAATTAGTTGGTAAACACGGTTGATTCTTGAAATGCAGCATGCATAAATAGTTATTTGATGTTAATACAATTGCATTTAAAGTTCATTTATATATATTATTCATTGGATTAGCTATTTATGACGTTTGCTTGTTGTTATTTTTCAGAGGTTTCACCATCAAAATCGAGAATAACACCCATGCATTTAAACCTGTCTCTGTACAGGCCATGTGGTAAGTTTTAACTTGCAATTTGAAATTTATGTTGGTATAACTTCTAGGTCATTGTTTTTTTTTTGCCCTTTTTGGGGCTGTCCCTCCTGAAAAAGCATATATTTTCCCCCTCCTTAGGTAAAAAAAACTTTGAAATAAAATTAAGATATATATTATATTATTTTTTTAAGATAAGCATTCAGATCTAAACATTTAGGAAATGTAGCAGTATAGTGCCATTCACATATATGTTGATAGGTTAGTCGAATAAAAAGTTTGAAATCATGTTAGTCGAATAAAAAGTTTGAAATCAAGTTCTGATTAAACCAGTATATGAATCATATGAATCTTTATATGATAATGAAATATATTCTTTCAGTTTGAATAAAACTTATTCTTTGATCATAAATACATACAAATTTTGAATTTTTGGCATTGAATCCAATATTACTTTAATCAAACACAATTTATATCAAATTCTGCCAAATTCATAATGTTCAAGTTCCTCATAGCTGTATTCAATGGTCCATTTTTACCCTTAGCTCCTTGTCCCTTTTCTGCAGCGTCCTGTCCTTTATAAATCCTGGCTAAAACTCTATTATTAACCATTAAATCTGTAAAAAAAGTCTTATCCAACTCTAAATGTATTACCGTTGAATTAATTTTTATTTAAGGTCAGCATTACAAAGCCTGAACAAAGTGGTGAAGATCGCAAAAGACATGCTCTACATTCCGCGCGGCCTTACACACACTTGGGTGGGGTATTATGAGGGGCTACTCTCGAAAGAGTCATATCTTGTTTCTGAATGGTAAGTTGAAATGGAAATCATGCATGTTATGGTCAGGTAGGGTATAGGGGCTCATTACCGTAGATCTTTTATTATTTTGCCAAGTCCTTATTGCAGTTTTAGAATAACATTTTTTTTTTAAGAGAAAAAGTCACGGTACTGTTATAGCCTGGTGTGCGTTTTTTTGTCGTGCAAATATTTTGACCTTGGCCAAGACTGCAAAACTTCAAGATATTGAAATGAAACTTGGTATAAAGGTGTCAGAGACAATACAGGCAACGCCCATAGTTTTTGCTATAATAATTGGCGACTTTTACCCTTTATTATCTCCCGCCGAATCAAAGATTTCGGGAGGGCATGTTCAAAATTGGTCAGGATATACCCCTTGAAGAAATATGGACTATTTAAAAAAGTTGGTCACATGGAGTCAAAAACTAGGTCTGTAGGTCAAATCTTAGAAAAAACTTTGGAACATACTAGGGGCATTATAAATGGTCAAATATTCAAGAAACTTGAATCAGAATGTTTTCCTTGATGAACTCTTGGTCGTAAATAAAGCTGGGTCACATATGATGAAAAATGACGTCACTAGGTCAAATCTTGGAAAAATCTTGTACGGAACCATATCATGATAATGATTGGTCCAGTTATTTTCAAAATTGGTCATGATGTAAACTTTGATGAAATATGGACCACTTAAAAAAGTGGGTCACATGGGGTCAAAAACTAGGTCAGTAGGTCAAATCTTAGAAAAATCTTTGGAGCATACTTGAGGCATTATACTTGGTCAAATATTTATAAAACTTAATCAGAATGTTTTCCTTCATGAAATCTTGGACATATTTAACACTGAGTCACATATGATTGAAAATTAGGTCACAAGGTCAACTCTTAGATTATTTTTTTGTCCAGAATGGAAATGATTGGTTGGATTATGTTCAAATTTGGTCATGATGTACCCCTTGATGAAATATGGACCGCTTGTAAAAGTGGGGCATATGGTGACAAAAATTAGGTCACTAGGTCAAATTTTAGAAAAATCTTTGAAACACATTAGAGGCAATATGTATGGTCTTATATTCATGAAACTTGATCAGACTGTTTTCCTTGATGAACTCTTGGACATGTTTTAAACTGGGTCACGTGATTAGAAATTAGGTCACTAAGTCAAATCTTTCAAAAATCTTGTCCGAAACTATTTTATGGTGGTGATTGGTCTGATTAAGTTCAAACATGGTCAGAATGTTCTCTTAGGTAGAATTTCGACTGCATTTTAAAAGTGGGTTAATACATACATGTGATAATTTATTGGATCGATTCCGGGACACTCGTCGTAATGTCAACGCACACTAGGAGGGTCCGGGGCATGCCCCATCCCCCCCCCCCGGAATTTTTTTTAAATGGGGAACATCTGTGGTGCATTCTAGAGCATATCTGGGGCTATTTTAGTGGTTTTTATCATCGGGGGAAAATGTACCTATTTTGACTGCCAAAGATTTTTTACTTGACATGTTTTTTTGTTTTTTTCTGCATATTCTTGAAAAAATAAAACCACCAGATATTTTCTCAGGCTTTAAATGCAGTGCTAACCAGGAGGATAAGCAGTCTACTTTCGCTTTCATCAAAACAGGAAATAAACAACTAAGCGGGCACCTGTTTTCCCGGACTTTTGAGAACATGCGTTACAAAATATTAATTTTTTCATCACATTTAAAACGTTTCCAATTTATGACACACAATATTTTCCAGATCAAGAAGATTTTCCATGAGCTTTTTTTCCATTTTGAGATGCATATTATTTTGATAGAGACTTATTTTTAGCCAGGTCTGCATGAGCGAATTCTATTTTTAGCCAAGTTTACATGTACATGTAAATTCAAGTCTAGGATTAGGGGAGACAATTTGCTTTTTGGTTCTGTGAATTTGTATACAAGAACCCTCCCCGACTCATTAAGCACAACAATAGGCCAATAGATCAATTATCGGGTGATTGACGATGACCTCGACGACACACGTACCAATTAACGGATTAGTGCCAACATGTCCTGTGTTTTATGACCAGTGTCCCAAACAGAAAAAATAGCTGACTTACGTTGGTAAAATAAAGAAAAAAAAATTCATTTTTTTTATGATTTTCTGGAACAAACATGCACCCTCCGTGACAGAGATAGGATTTCAGGGATAATCCCGGACGTCCGGGACGTTATCACGTGTATGGTAAATAGGTCAAAAACTAGATCACTAGGTCATATCTTACAGAAATCTTTGGAACACTCTAGAGCTCGATGAAATCTTGGAATTGTTTGAAACTAGTAGGTCATGTGGGGTCAAAAATGAGGTCACTGAGTGTGACACCTTATGGACACTCTAGAGGCTATATTTTTTGCATATATCTGGACCAATCTTCGTGAAACTTGATCAGAATGTTTGCCTTGATGAAATCTTAGATTAGTTTGGAACTGGGTAGTATGGAGTCATAAACTAGGTTTCTTGGTCAATTCTAAATGTGATATATACAATGTTATATATATATATACAATATTTTTTTTTTATTTCAAACAGTTGCAATCAAATCTAAACTCATATATATATATATATATATATATATATATATATATATATTTCATCAACAATTGATTTCCATTCCTTGACTAAGCCCAATCAGGCGGGCAATATCAATTCAACAAATTTGCTTGTTGGACTGTAAATAACTGAGGAGCTTGAATGTTTGCTCTGTGGAGCTCTTGTTTTGTTTTCACCTTACTATCAAGCCTTTCTTTATTATTGGAAAAAAGTATATATATATTTTTCCAAGTTTTAAATCTGGGACATGTACAATTTGCGCATAATTGAGAATTTTAAACTTGATTGAGATCAGTAGGTCAAAGGTCAAGGTCATGGTGACCATTATTTAAACTGATAAATAATGGTTTTGATATTTTATAGTTATTATGAGGCTTTATCAGTTTTAAAACATTGGCAAAACTTGTAAACGCTTTTATACTTATATTTGTTTGTTTGAATTTCAGGACTGCCTGCAAGGATCGTGACCTATCCTACAGAGCTGATCCTAAATTACGTACAGAATTTTCCGGGTAAATGATTTTTCTTTAAATGGCATCGTTTAACCTTAATTTTCTTTTAGATGTGTAGCAAAATTTTAGACATAACCCTAGTTTAATTCTTCACTCACCAGTTTTTGATTTTCATATAACTCACATTTTGTTGTAGATAAAACAAAAGAATTTTCTCTTTAGATCCTCATCCCAACCTCCCCTACCTCTCTTGTTAACTCCAGCTTACTTTTTTGGGGACTTGTAAAAATAGGAATCTAATTAATATTTTTTGGACTTCTAAAAAAATTATTTAACGTGTTTTGGCATATCATATATGTCAAGTTGATTATGCTTATTTTACATTCAAGTACCCATGCTTTATAAAGCATTATGAGATGCATGATGCAGAATGCATTGAGTATTTGATTTTGATTGGCTGATTTTGAGATTTTGCTATAGTTTCAGGACGTATTTATCCTAGATTTTGTGTCGTAAATAATTGCAAGAACAGTTGAACAAAACTGATAATTTTGTGTACTTGGTTTAGATAATTTTTAATTGCTAGTTAAGGAACGACTATTACTCCAAAAAGTGTTGAAAACAATTTATAAGAGGGTTTTAGCTAGGGTTATGGAAGGGTTGTTCACCCTGTCCTTTTTTGGTAAGACCCTTCTGCCCTCATGGAGACCAGAATGGGCACCCTTCTACCTTCGTAGAATTACATTCTTAAGACTGTCAAAATATTATTTTGTTTCGATTCAAACTTATAACATGATTATAAATTCATACAAGTTAGACATATTTGGCAATTGAAACTTAAATTAACTTTAAATAAGAACGTTTTCTGTGAATTTCATTGTTTAAATTCTTCACAGCTCAGTTCAATGCGTGCTTTTTTCCCTTAGCACCCTGTCCCTTTTCTGCAGCACCATGTCCATATGAAAACCTTGCTAAAACCCCATATATTGATCAAAGTTAAAATAATTGACCAGGAAACTTTTACCCTGCATTAATGTTTTTTTGGCCTTATTTCAAGTGTAACATCTAACCAAATGTAAAATTCCATTGTTCTGAAAATACAGAAAAAAACTCATAAAACATTGTTTTTTATCATTATGATATTGACACATGAATTGGTACAAGTTAGTTACTAAAATACCAATTGCAGTCGCCTGCTCCGTCGTACCCAGTCCACTCCTGTAACATCGAATATGAACACCTACCAGCAGTGAGGACATGCATTAACCCGCATGCAAATCCTAAAACCCTAAATCATACCTCATAGCCTTAAAGCAAAACTCGTACAGTCATTTGCATGCATTTTCTTGCTTTGAAAACTTTCAGTATTCACATTATTTCCAACTCTCAGAATTTTAACTCCAAGGAAAAAAGCAAGACATCTCAAAAAAGCACTTTTATTGAATTCTTTTCTGACTACAAAAATAATTGTAAATAGATTTACAATTGCAAACAGTAATACAAATCAGAAAAATTTGTTATTAAATTCAACTTAAGGGTTAGTTAAAATGAAATGAAGATTTACTGTTTTGCCACTTGAGTCTGGACTCAGACTTAAGACAGTTCGTAATCATTGACGCAAGTATTGTAATAGCAATATCAGTATTGTTGTCCTTTGTCAATGGTGGTGTACAAATTCTTAAAAGTTGGCTGTAATTAAAACAAATGTTCAAAATAGCATTACACTTGATACATAGGTAAATAATGACCATATGAACATGCGTATCAAGTGCCATTACTATGGTAAAAGGTTTTTGTAGTTATTCCCCCTTTGCTCAATTGAGGGAGAAAAAAGACAAGCGTTAACATCCTCTAATGGTACTCTTGTGCTACTCAAAACTTTACCAGTCATTTGCATGTTATTTCTTGCTTTCTGACATTTATTTGTTGACATTAGTGGGAGTTCTCTGATTTTTCCTTTATCATGCTTCGTAATCTTGCCAAAAGCTTTTGGCTTCAAATTTGTGTACAAAGTTATGTATTGTTGTCACATTTTGATGTACATGTGCACCAAAAATGTATAATATTCTCAGTTCTGTATCTCGGGATATTTGCACGTTACTGTCTTCAATCAAAAGTGTACATAACATAATGAACTCTTCTGAAGCTTTCATGTTACTTAACACATTTTGACTATAATTGTTTATATGTTTAAATGAAATTTAATGGAATTTTGTCTGAAATTTTTACCAACACACCATAATAGTAACTGTTTTATTTTAACCAGTGTTTTTTTTTCCTTTTTTTGCGCAGTTTTCATTCTAATACTTTGAGAAGTTTTTAGAACATTCTAATGAAACTTGGTACACATTTTGCTAGAGACAATACACTCATGTATATCAAGGCCAATAACTCTAATTTTAGCTCTTATTCCAAATCAACTGTTTTCATTTCTTAATAATTTCATTCTGTCTGTTTCAGAGAAGAAGATATATATCGGGTGATCAAACATGAGTTGAAGAATGTTATGATGGAGGTCGACCTTGAAGAAGTGACCTGCATCTTTGTAAGTCAGAGGAGGGAGGGGATGGAGCATTTCCATTCACTTTCGCTGTCATATAGTTTTAGCAATAAGTAAATACTTTATCTGGAGAACAGTATTTTCTGATCTTTCAGAATTATGAATGACCGTATCGTATGATTGATTTTTGAATCCTTGTGTGTGTTGAGTGGTTGTTTTGAAATACATTTTAAAACATTTTTGAGCTTGAAATATAACTTAGGGCTTATCTAAATTCACAAATTAAAATGTTAGTTCAATTTTTGACATTCGCTTTGTATTTAATTGGAATTGGTGGTCTTACAATATGTTGTTGAGCACACATTGATCAGATGGCCCCTATAACACCGGCTTTTATAATCATAAGTATGCCCCATCTTTGACTTGAAATAAAAACAGATGGGTGTTGGCATACACTCTGGGGTGTTCTTGTTATATTAGACTGTTATTCTATCTCCCAACAGCTGCGCAAGGCAGTTGAGGCAAAATTAGGCCGCGACCTGAAGGAGTATCGAAGCTTCATCGACGCGCAGATGATGGAGATCCTAGGACAAATGGACGCCCCATCCAAGATTCTCGACCACCTCTACCTGGGATCTGAATGGAACGCTTCAAACCTGGAGGACCTGCAGAATAATGGGTATAATACCTGGACATAAAATATTATTGTGATGGGCTGATTAGCTTGTGTGTTTTTTCCAAGAAGGAATGTCATGGTAAACAACAATAGCCTTGGTGTCGTTGTTGGCATCATTAGTGTGGTCAGACTCAATAAGTGTTCAAGATATAGTCCAAACCAATTGGCTCAATATTGCTTGGCTTGATTTCCTTGTTGGCTCAAACTGATTTAAAGGACCGATATCTTGATAGTGAATGTAAGCATTCCGGCTTGGCTCGAACTCCCTGAGGCTCGAGGTATTTTCACCAGTCCTTTGGAGTTCGGGCCAATAGGGTTCAACTATATTCAAACGAATCTGAAGTACATTGCCAGAGGCAAATTTGCTCATGCGTAGTGAAGCTAATAACTCTGGCTTCAATAATTGTAGAGTTACAGCCCTTTTCAACTGAAAATACAACATATCAAAATGAGGACTGGTATCTGCTTGCAGTCCTATTTGTTTTTGCATTGTCAGTTTGGTAATAAGGCACAATAAACAGAAGCATAGTGGACATATACATGCCAATTAAAGACCTAATGAATCTACCTAAGGCTGTGTAGCTTTTAAAGGGATAGACCTACACATTTAGGTTTTAGGGGTGTTTTTGTCAAGAATCAAGAGCAATTTTGTACAAAGGAGCGATATTTATATGGCTGGGGACATTTCATTATGAATCCTTGGAGCAATTTTGAACCTAACAGAGATATTAACAGTAGTACTGTTGCAGGTACTTAATCACTCCTAGTCGTTTTCCTGGTGAAATGTCCCCCCCCCCCTCGTCCCCCGGAGTATTTAGGTTGAAAACCTCTCCTAGGTGCTCCTGGGATTAAACTGGATGAAACTGCCCCCCAGAGCCATAATCCATGTAAACCGTAAACACAAAATAATCTTTGTTATGTTTGAACAAGGCAACTGAGTAAACAATACTACACAAATCTTTCAATCATAATTGCTGATATTAAAGCCATTAATACAATTGACAAATCTTAATTTCAGTGTCCAACACATCTTGAACATATCACGGGAGATCGACAACTTCTTCCCGGGGATCTTACACTACATGAACGTCAGGGAGTGGGACAATGAACAGGCAGACCTGATGAAATACTGGGAACACACACATAGATTCATTAACAAAGCAAGGTAGGCGAGAAGGTGTTAGGTTGGTTTAGTTTATACCAGTTATAGCTCAAATCTTTCAAAAAAAGAAAGAAATTGATGTGTGCATTGATTCAGCTGTTTTTTCTACTCTACAACCAAGTCCTTGGAATGCAACGCCAAGTTATCTGTTAACATAGAGAGCCATGTAAGTCCTTGTGAATTATGTCTAAGCCTTAGATTTAAGCATGAGAACAGATTACAATTTTAGACTGTCAACAATAATAAATTGATGTTTTCTCCATTTGAGACAGTTAGATATGAAGTTATTTAAAAAATCATCGATAAATCTGTATAAACCATCAAAAAACATATAACAGTAAATAGATGTATTTGAAAATTTATTTGCACTCTAATATACATGTACGACAGTTTTCTTAGGATATTAATATTAAAAGACATAAAAAAATAATAAATACAATAGATTATTCAGTGGAAAAATTGTGTGAAAATCAGGTAAAAAGTTATATCATTTCAAGTTATGAAATGCAAGGTCTTTCTGAAGTCAGTCTGAAACAGACTAGGAAAAAAACTGTTAAAAACTTTACACACACTTTAGAAATAACTTGTTATCATATTCTTCCATGAATAACCACTGCTATTTAGAGTAAAATTCGGCATGTGTGGTTTTTGACTCAATAGCTTAGCTTCTGAGGAGATGTTAATAAAACAAAATTATCATTTTAGGAAGAGGGGTAGCAAAGCCCTTGTTCATTGCAAGATGGGTATCAGTCGATCTGGGTCCACTGTAAGTAATACATTGTGGTTTAGAGGTGCACTCTCACAGATGGACGGTTTTGACCATTTTATTTTTATTGTCTCAGAAATATTTGATTTTGGCATCAGTGCCTTCAATTCAGTCATAAAAGATTATAGAACAGGGGCCGTATTCAATAAGCATCTTAGTAAATATTTTCAACTTAGTGAGAATTTCGTAATTTTTGACAACGATTATTTTAGATACCCGCTACTTTTTATCAGACCTATTCATATGCATATATTGTTCAGACCATTTTCTTGCTTATTTTCATATTCTTGGTGTACAAACATTGGTCTTTTTCTTAAAATTCAAATTAGAAAAATGGCAATTTTTCACTTAGTTGAAAATTATTACTAAGATGTTTATTGAATACGGCCCCAGATCTCAAATTATTATTATTAAACTGCAGAAAATTTTGCTTTTCTTAGTGAGTAATGCTTTTAGCCATAAAACATCAATTTTCGAACATAAATATGAAACTGTGTTCTGCCCTTTTGTCAGCAGTCTTATATCACTGGTTTCCAGATATTTACTAAAAGATTGGTTAATTCAAAGACAAGTTGTCAAAATGGTAATTCTATGAGAGTGCAGCTTTAAGGTATCTGGTGAACAAGTATGTGAATTTTGAATACCTGGTGACCCCATATTATTTTGTTATCACTTGAAGGGTTTTTATGTGTACAGAAAGATTATGTTAAAAATAAACAGAAAGAAATATCACAAGTAAGGTGGGTTCTTTTGGCACCGGAAAGCATATCATAAAGTACTTTTATATCTTGTGATGAAACTGGATTGCGTGAAGGAAACCTAGACAGGTGACTATTAATTAAACTCACATACGCCTAAAGCTGGGAATGAATCAGAAGGACAGACGTGAGAAGTAATTTATGTATGCTAACAGTTGGTCAACCATGGCCACAACTTTTTAAAGCCAATATTCTGGCATATTGGTTTTAAAAATTGCCAAAAAACGTTACGAACGTTATGTACATTTTTCATATATATTGTAGGTGATAGCTTACCTCATGAAAGAGAAGAGAATGTCCCTGGAAGAGGCCTTCAATTTCACAAAAAGTAAAAGATCCATTGTCAACCCAAACAACGCATTTATGGCCCAGCTGGAGACATACCAGGGAATCCTCAATGCTAAGTAAGTAGTAGATTTGTAGAGTTGGATTGGGTAGGCCAATTGATTGTATAATTGTAATTGATTGACCATATATGGTGCATTCAAATTCACTGGTAAATGGTCCATTATAAACCCAAACAACTGCTTTATTGCTAATTTTGAGACATACCTGGGAATTCTAAATGTCAAATTAGTTGTAGGTAGGTTATGTTTGCGCAATTCTTGATTAAAACAATTTAAGAAATGTTGCATGATTGTCAAAAACCTGGTGGTGGAGGTAATGCTGCTGCTGCTGCTGTTTTTGCTGCTGCTGATGATGATTATGATGATGTATTTTTTCTAACAGAATTCTAATGCATATTTCAGTTGGAACAAAGAGAAGTTTGAAAATCAAGTTATACCAAGACCACTTGCCAAGTTGGCCGAGGAGGAGATACCACCTGTTGAGTGCTTCCAGTCACCGGAGGATTTACTTGAATATAAACTAGGTAAGAAAAGTAGTTGACATTTAGTCTTAACCTCCTTTATAGAATAAATGTCAGTAACCTACTTTTGTTTCTAAAGGCCAATGAAAATCGCAGCTGCTCTTATGTACAGGGCATTAGTAGGGTGTAAAGCTATCACGAAAAACATTGGCTAGTTTATGGTCCAGTAAAGCTGGATGTTTTATCTTAGCCACATAAGGTTATAATATGTGTTGTTATGATTTTTTTAAAGGCAAAGATCTTGCTGAAGGTGGTGATCTCCCATACCTGCACACAGAACATGACATTGATATTGCATCTCGAAGTGCCGACTCGACTGAGGACTCCCATGAAGACCAACTCTCACCAAAGTCTGCTGACGACCATGGTTCAAAAAAGTTCAAATATCGCAAATCAGATGCGGAAAAGATGGAAAGTGGGGATTTAAATGATAGTTCTGACACAGATTCTGAATCCACTGAATCAGAAGAGTTTTCTTTTGGTGAAGACTTTAAATGTGAGGATGATGTTATGGTCGATGATGATGAGAAAGATGGTGCTTCAGGATTTAAACCCATAGATTTGCCAGATGTGCTTATCGATGCTGTGGAAGAGAGAATGAAGCCTAGAGTAGTGGACTCTAGGAGATGCAAGTCAGAGGGTGATAAAGGGACTCTTGCCGTAATTGAAAATATGGATGGTGGTTTTTCAAGGGAAGGTTCAGTTTCTAAGTTTAGAGCAGATGGTAGCTGGATTAAACCTCCCAGTAAAGATGACATGATTGATGATAATGGTGAGGTTATTGAATTTAATGAAGGCGTGGATGAAGACACTAATGATAATGTGGCTGATAGATCTGAAGGAATATGGATCGGGGACAAAAGTGTTGATAAGGAACCTGAACCTAATGAAAACAAAAATGCAGATTCAATGGACATGGATGAAAGAGATATGTCTCAGGGAGATGTGAGACAGGATCCTTATACTAAAGAAAATATATCATGGGAAGCTGGCTCAGTGATAAAACAGAAAAAAGATATTGAGACGAAATATGGCTCAGGAACTGTCACTTCTGTGAAAAAGCCTGATACATCGAGTCCATCCATTGAAATCTCAGGTGAACCAGAGAAAAATACTCAGAATTTAGTAAAATCATCATCAAATCCAGAGATTACTGTTGAAAACGAATCAGAACTTTTTAAATTGGAGTCACATGACCTGAGTGGCCAATCAGAAGGCAGCAGTGGTGCTGTAAGCCAATCAGAAAGCAGGGATGATGGTGAGGGAAGGAAATCGGTGTATGAGGTAGAAGAAATTGACCTTCCAGAAGGCATAGTAAGAAAAACCAGGCTGGAAATAGAAGAGAAACATAGGTACTATATTTTGATGGTCTAGAACTGTATATTGCTCTAAAGAAATTGTTGTTTTTCTTCATAATGTTTTGAACATTCTTGAGAGATGATGTTTTCTTGAAACCATAATGATATAAATTACTGATGGATATACCAAAAGGTTTTCATATAATGATATATAAGTTTACAATGTTTCATATTTGCGATGTCACTTTTAAAGAATCACGAAATTAAGTAAAACATAAATTCTGCGCAAAGTTCCAAAAATCTTCAGTACTCGGGGATGAAAACATAAATTTCAAATTCAGCTGTGTTTGTCCAATTAACAAGTTTATCTTCAGAAATTCTGCAATATTTGTCCACTTGTTCTGTACATTGTTGGTGTTCTTGTATTCTAACTCTATTTTCATCAACAGATTGTCACTCGAGAGCCCAAGAACAAAACTGAAGAGATCTTCAAGCTTGAAATCAAACCGTGTCACCCCAAAAGCCAGGGACCGGGATAACGAGAGGAGAAAAACTTGCATAGCTCTTCTTTCCCCCACCCACCCAGATTACACAGGGCATGGTCAGTCTGGGTTACTCAGTCCCACATCTTGGTCACTAGGAGCTTCATCTGCTCCATGTCAAGCAGGAGCTCGCATGCATTCTTCTGATGACTCAGATGAAGACGAAAACCAGTCTGGTTCAGTGAAGGTTTACAAATTCATGGGAGAGGAAGTGACAGTTCAAGAAGGGATGGTCAAGAAGCAGAAACAAGGTAACTATAATGTAAAATCTTTGGATAAACAGTGGCAAGACAAAACATAGCATTAAAGTTTATTGTATTTTGAAATAAAAATGACTTTGCCCATGGTGATATTATACAGGGTATTTACTTTAAAACAGAAAAGATAAAAAAAAATGCATGATAAAAAAAGGAAATTATCAGAATCATTTCAAGGTCATTGCATCAATGAGCACATAAAATATATATCTTAAGATCTAGATATTTGAATGAATTCTAGGGAAGTGTCTGAAATTCAAAAGATGTGTAACCTTTCTATATTACCTGTCTGGTTTTAAATGAATCCTAAACAACCAAGCATACAACTTTTGAATAATTGTGTGATCAATTATTTAAAACACTTATTGGTAAGATCAGGTAGAAGCATTAACATCGGCAATGTATTTTAAAAGATTTTGAAAATGGCTGAACCTTTACAGCACTTAATACATAATTCATTTGCTGAAGTGTGATCATTTTATTTTGCAATACTAACCTACATTAGAATAAATTATCATTGATATCAAACTTCTCATACTTGGCCAAGCTTTGTAGAAATAAGTTAGTTTGTATTTGTTAAAACGCACAATGTATGTACACATTTATATATATTTCATTGTTACTTCATTAATCAGTGCTTTCTATGGTTATAAAGACGTGAAATACAGGGTAATATATATTACATATAATTTAAATCAACTGCATGCACAGAATGATAGATTTGTGTGCACAGATGGTGCATGCTTATTTCAATTACATGCGGCAGTTGCATTGACATGACCCACCCTATGGCCTCCTTAAAAATTAGTCAAAATCATTTTTTTCAAGACCAAAATTAATTGAAACATGATTTTCTTTTATAAAACTCTAAATATCAACCAAAAATTCCAAGAAAAAAATATCCCCCAAAATACTTCTATTATAATTGAAAATCTTGGAGATTTTCGTTTATGTTTAGGGTTTTGTGATAGATGGTCATGTTTCAATTCAATTTGGTCTTTAAATTTTGACAGATTTTTGTAGGGGGGGGGGGCCATAGGGGGGGTCATGTCAACGCAACTGCCACCTGTGATTTCAATTACATGTAGCTTAGATAGTTAGCTGTAAGATAATTATGTGCATTTAGTTTTGAAATCATTTGTTTGAATGTCGAGTACGCACACATTTCGGCTTGATTTGCTAGTGTTTCTTTAAGACCTTCGATTTCGGCAGTGTGCTTGGCTGCCCCTTTGACTGCTGGAAACACACCATTCTCCTCAATATTTGGCTCCCAATCAGAATTAATCTTAAAGCTTATTGTTCTTGAAGTTATAAGGGTATAGAGCACCATTTATTGTTTTTTTATGAGCTATTATGCACAGAAAAAAAGGCATTGATGTGCACAAACCTCAACATTGGCCATAACTCAAAAACTATTCAATATAATGAAATGAAACGAAACTTGGTACACATGTTGTCAGAGACCATACATACAACTTTTACTTGAATAATGATCTAGTTATTTCTCTTTTTCGCATGAAAACAACCAGACAAGCATTGGTTTTACTATACAGCAGTCTTGTTCAACCAAGTTGTATAAACTTATCCATTGTTTTTTCTTAATTTTGCTCATACATAAATTTTGCATGTTTTTTTTTTTAAATGCATAAGGCAAAAATTGAATGAGTTACTTTGATGGTACTGCATGGTACAGATCTGCATTTTGGCCATCAGTAGTTGGAATGAAAATGTATGAGACTCAAAGGTGTCCGATACATATATATGTGAATTTTGGATGCTTGGTAAACCCATATTATTTTTCTATCATTTCAATGGGTTTTACAGGTAAAAGAAGAATACATAAAAAATATACCAAAAAATATATTAGGAGCTTTTTGTGGCCTAGAGGGATTTTAAAATTGGTCATTTGGCACCATTTCTGTTGAAATAGAAAGCAAAAATACAAACTGCATTAACTTGATGTATTATGTATTTAAGTCAATTTTTTTACTGTGCAATAAGCTCACAGTACCCTTTAAAATGATATCAAAATTATATCGGGTCACCTGCACCAATAGTGGTTGGTCAGATACCTTAAAATGAGTATGGTTTAACTTGGTGATCAGACTAAAAATTGTATCGTTTTAGCTGGTTTTCCATTGTTGGCAGAAAAGAAAAACGTCCAATAGACATGTACATGTATGGTGACTGTCATTATAGCATAAATCTGCATAATACATGTTATTTGAAGGGACTTATTCACATTTCATGGGATCAGGCATAAATGTTGTTGTTTTTTAAATTTGAACAAAAATCTTGCTGCAATTATAAAACTTCATCAAAAGCTGAAATGATAGACCCCTCATTGTTATATCATAAAATAGGACAGAAAATTCTCTATGTTGCCAAAAGTAATGCTTTTGAAGTTGATTGTTTTAGGCTTGGTTTTTCAAAATTCTGTTTAAACGAGTATTATACCAGTTGCTGTTCTGTGTTTGTTCATATTTTAAGTAAGTGAATAAAATTGATTTCAACAAAGTTTTAAAAAAATGTTGCCAAGATATATTCTTTGTGCGTGTCCCTTTAAATACATGTGTATTCTGCATGAACAATACTCAAAGCATTAATTCTAAGCATACTGGTATTTTAACCTTTCTGGCATCATAGTTATAACAATATCATGAACAGAATAAGTAAACTTTGTAATATTGCTGACATTAAAATACTTTTTTACTACATTTCTTTATATTTCCATTATTTCCGATATACATGTAATATGATCAGCATATTTTACAAAATAAATTGTTCACATAACCATTACCTTTGTCTTTAAGTCTTTTCGTGTACAATTTATACCTTAATTAATGCTTTTAATTATATAAGAAGCCATGTTAGCTTCTTGCAATATCTGTATGATCATTTGCTTTAAATGATTGCTTTGTTAATACTTTTTTATAATTGCTTGAATTATTTTATTTGCTTGAATTATTTATTATACAGTTAAATGTTAAATCAAACAGCTTTGGAACAAATCATATGCCATATTAGATATTAGAAAAGTTTTGAAATAAATGGTAATGTTCTTTTGTTTTAAAAGATGTGTACGAGTGATAGTAAATATGATACTCAATCATTTACCAGGGACAGTGACTACCAACAGTCTCAAGTCTGAGTTCAGTCTCAAGACACAAATTGCAAACCTTCTTTCATTGTAGCTTTCCTTCTAGCAAAGCATTGATGATGATTTTCTTAATTATATTACTAATTCACTTTTTCACTAATATTTACATATATATAAAAAAAAGTTGTAATGGAATTGTTCCTTTATAAAAAAAAGCTTTTCTGTGGCTTCAGTCTTAACTCAGACTTGAGACTTGTTGTAATCTTTGTCCACGAAATATTTCAATGGTTTTGAAGACTTAACATACCCATTTATTATCTATTATTGCAGATATAGAGAAGAAAGGTTCACATCAACTCCAAACAGCAGACACCAGTCCATCAAGCCGTGACCGAATTCTCCTTAAATCGGAAAGTGTTTCCGATTTCCGTCATGTCCAACCAGAACAGACAGATTCTAGTTCGAAAATCGATAAATGTACAAAATACTCCCCTGTTAGTTTTAGGCGAGAAAAATCATCATCAATTTCTGAATCCAATGACTCGCAATATTCCGGTGAAAGATTTGATCATAATTTAAATTCAAGAAGCAATTCCTTTAGTAGGAAGGATTCATTCACAAGCAAAGATTCATTTGGATGCTCCCCTCCTAGCGGATCTAGTTATCCTTTGAATAATGTAACTCCTCCAAGAAAACAGTCAGTGACTAAACAGAAAAGCCGATTTGATCCGGAAACTTTGGCCTTAATTCGCGAGATTGGTTCAGCTTTGTTAAACAGTCCTGCTAAAGCTGAATTAGAAGATGACGATGATGTGGATTTGAAAGAGGGTGAAAGCCTCGTTAGTCACTATGTTAAAAAAATTGAGAAGACCTCAAAGGTTACTCCACGGAAATCTAAACGAGAGATTATAATAATTGATAAGATTGACTCAGGTAGTGAGAAAGGTAAATCTCAGTTGGCGAGCCGGACATCTCCAGTTTCAAAGAAACATGACACTGATGAAGTGCCATCAAAATGGAGCCCTTTGTCGAAAAGACCTTCTTTCTCAACTATTTCTCCTGAAGGAAAACGAAGTCAAACTACAAAGGAATGTGATAATTACACGCAATCTCCTGTACGCAATAAGACTGAGAATAATATTTGTGTAAATAAATTTCAGAATGTTTCTGATACTCACCATGAGGAATCTATTATGTCATTGAACTTACAACAGTCAGATTTGAGCGATAGTTCTAGCAATAAGGCAACTCATGATGATAATAGTGACTCAAGCGAGGTTTGCTCAGTAAAAGACTTGTGCGGAAAGTTTGAAATACCAGATCCAGGTGCTTTGAAGGTGTCGCCAATTGTTAGTCCTTCGGGCATTTCTCCAGTGTTTTCTGGTGCTAAACTTGATTTAAAAGGTGTTGAAATAAAATCCTCATCTCCTCATTTACCTTTACTTACCTCTGAAGGTCATGATAGTGTCAAAGGTCAAGGTCAAATTGGGACAATTTTGCCCCTACTCAAGAGACAAACGGAGCCTTCAATTCATTTAAGCGATCGATCTATGAAAATGTTTGAATCAAAATGGCGTGATATTGGAGAAAATGTGGTTATATGTAAACATGACACATCCCCGGTAAGGGAAGAAAGTGATGACCTTGACTATGATAACAAAGGTCATCACAATGAAGGTCAAGGTTATAAAACGAGTAATAATTTAAGGCCAAAATCATCGCAACCTTCGGCGAATAGGGGTCATAGATCTCTCGGATCAGCCACTGGACAAAAGTTTTACAAACAGTCGCTTTCGATGCATGAATCAGGAATGGGCGAACAAGATTCACAGTTTACGTGGGAGGGGAAAAAGGTTCGCAAGTCCTACGGAAAGTCTCATCCACTCGCAAAACTTGAAAACAGACAATCAGAGGCACGAAAAAATCCTTTTTACAACACTATGTAATAATTTTTATGACCGCAAATTACAACTTTACTTTGTATTTCTACCTTACAGGAACTATATAGTTTTAATGAACATGTACATGTACTTATGTAATGCATTATTATATAATGTTGAAGTCTTTATGACAATGACTCATCAAAATATTACCTCAAGGATAACCTTAAGGACTTAAGGACATACCATATAAAAATAATTGCATTATACCCAGTCTTTAAAAGGTGACCTAAGTATTTTCTCTATAATTAATATGATGTTACTTGATACTTTTTGATTGGTGGATTTATCAACATGTTTTCGCTTACTTAACTTACAGTTGTTGTTTTTTCTGATTTATTTTTAACACAGATATATATGTTAACTGAAATATATATAGTAACTGATTTACAAAATACCAAATAACATGCTTAACTTACAGTTATAATTAAAAAAATCTAGACTAAACGCAAATATTTGTTTGTGGTATGTCTCCACTTTGACGTATTTCATTTGACAATAATTTTGTTAAGTTTGTTTAAATATTGTTAAGTTTTGTGCTTACAGTTTACTTATTTAATATCCGAGGCATGATCTGGCAAACGTCCTGTGTCATATCACTTTAGAAATTAAATCATTAATTTAAAAAGTATACACAATAATTTTTTTGGGGTTATACATGTCGGGAAGAAAATCCAACATGTATGTGAACTTAAATGATAAAAAATCTTCCAGCCTATCTTTAAACAAGAATATAAGTTATAAATGAACTTGACATTATTAGAATACTACAACTATAATTATCACGGCTTCTTAAAACTGACAATTTGCCGGTCTGGACCGATTTTGACAACACCAGACGGATTACAGTAACAGAAAATGGAAAAAAAATCTGAAAGGTCTGAAATTTGTTCATTTTGTTTTATAATTTCGGTCCAAAACTTTAATAAATATGTAAAAATTGTAAAACTCAAACCTATTTTGTCATTCACACATCCCCCAATAAAAGTTACAGGACCGGATAATTATATATATATATATATATATATATTTATATAAATGAAAGCATTTGTTCCTGCATTTATGATATATTAAAAATACATTTCAAAAAGCCCCAACTTGAAATACATAATACAGATTTTAAAGAAATGGTATATAGTATTTCAGATGTACATGTACACTTGATTTTACAAAATTATGTAGATTTCTTTTGTATATGTCTCTGTTAAGTTGAGTTCTCAATAAATTGAATTAATGTCTTGACTAAGCATTAAAGTGCACATATATGTTGAATATTTCCTTTCATTTATGTGCTAGATCTCGGTATTTATCATCATGATGCATTATAAAGAGAACATTCCATGAATGTAACTATGACGATGTTCTCTGTTTAACATTTTGATGTATACGTCATTGTGGTAGTTGAGCAGTAATGATACTTTTGTGACCTGCCTCCATCAAAGGGGAGGTTTTTGTACCAGTTTATTGTAATTTTCCCTAAACTCAGTGCCCTTGATGTTCGTAAAGGTTAACAATATTTGTAAAAGTAGAAATAAATTGTTTCGTTTTTTTGTTGTTTTTTTCCGAAAAATATAATGTGAGATCATTCAAAAAATCCTGTAATAAATTTTTCCAATTGTGAGATCATGTTTAATCATTTATAAGTATATATAGGAGTCATTCCAGTTTCGCACAGATTTTTATTTTTCCCCTGACAGAGGGTTTCACTGTTTCAGAGAAAAGTAATGGTATAATGTCACCCTGTTTAATATTTATATTGGGTCGATTGTTCAGAAAATTGTTTAATTTAAAAACATTGTTAACTGGATCATTGTTAACTTTCAAATCTTTAATACTCTGAAAGTTTCATAGACAAACATGTGGTCTCCAGTACTTTATACAAAAATTTAGACAGCTGATTTAGCTAAGATTATTTTACTTATTAAGTATATCAGCCCTTCATGAAATATTCCACCTTTGAAAGTTAACAATGGTGCCGTTAACATTGTTGTGAACTTTAACACAGTTCTGAACAATCAGCCCAATGTCACATGATGTCATTTCTGTTTGATATGCTGGTCTTTCATTATATGAAATATGAAAATTGTTACATCTTTTTCAGTTATATATCTTTAATCATGTTTTGCCAGTGATGAAATGTTGTCTTGTCTGAATGTTCAAGTATTCGTTTAAATTAGATATATTGTACGTTTCTTATGTAGTTACTTTAGTCTTTCACTTAAACATGATATTAGAATATATATACATTAAGACTTAACCCCTGTTATGGTAAATCGTACATATTATCCAACCACATATATAAGTTTAAACGATTTAAGATTATAACATGCAGACATTTTTACACTTGGATAAGTTGTCCGGAGGTGATCTTTAGGGTAGTTGGCACGTTTTTATGCCCCCGAAGGTGGGCATATTAAAATCGCACCGTCCGTCCGTCCGTGTGTCCGGCTCAATAACTCATGTCCGGGCTGTAACTTTCCCTTGTATGGACAGATTTTAAAATAACTTGCCACATGTGTTCCACATACCAAGACGACGTGTCGCGTGCAAGACCCGTGCCCCTACCTCAAAGGTCAAGGTCACACTTGGGTGTTTATTCACAATGGAATGCTGCATATATAAGGACATAACAGTGTCGGTTGTCAACTATGGGTGGTATTTTTTATGTTTAGAGGCAATTTAAAATAACTTGCCATATGTATTTGAAAGGCAAGATCAACTTTTCATGTACTGACCTTGTTCATAGGTCAATGTCACAATCGGGGGCATTCGTCACATACTGTGACAGCTCTTGTTAAATGATATGATTGGTTAGTTATATTCATCTAATAAATATATTGTCCTATCAATAAAAAAGTTGGCTAACAATTATTAATCCCAAAAAATAGCTATTTCATGCAATTGGTTGCATTTGGGTGAAGCTATGGCAATTTTAATTTTATAGCAGCTGTGGGTTCAAGGACATTAACTGGCCCCATTACCCTACAAATTTTCACCAGTATTGCAATTTTGGGATTTAACTTTCATTCTCTTTTGCAACTGGTATAATGCATCTGCTGATTTCCTAAGTGCCAGCTACCCCCATTAGTTAATTTACTTGAATGCGAAATTTTGACAGCAAGTAGTGTTGTAATCAAAGAAAAGATAAGTACAAGTATTTAGAATTTAATGTTCATTTTCTATATTAAATATGAGTATTTGAATCATAACATTGATTTTCTCTCGTAAATATTAGTTTTTGAATCATAACATTTTCTATCTCAATTAATTTTTATAAGTTTGTAAATTATATTGTTTTGTATCTGTATGTTTTTATTTATAAAACGACATGCATTTATTGTTAGTTGCTGAAAGTCCTGCTTAATATGTTCATGAGCAGAAAACATCATCTAGTAATAGAGTAATACATTTGCTATATTTGCAACATCAGTAGAAAATGCATTTAAATATACTTTTTGGTTTTGACCAAATTACCAGTCTTCCTTTACTTAAGTAGTTTTCATACATGTTCATGTGCTGCTGTTTTGAATGGCCTACTGTAGAAGTGAGATGCTGAGCCCCATGGCTAATTTAGGAGTGGTCTCAAGTCGGACTATAGACTCAGACACACACTTTCTTGTGAATAAATGTTTGAATGATGAATACTACTGAAAAAGTAACTGTGCGTGTTAAGACATTTGTCAAAAATGATTTTAAAATGTTCAGGGGGCCGTTTCAATAAAGGAGTTGAGTCAAACGTTCAGGGGGCCGTTTCAATGTAGGAGTTGAGTCAAACGTTCAGGGGGCCGTTTCAATGTAGGAGTTGAGTCAAACGTTCAGGGGGCCGTTTCAATAAAGGAGTTGAGTCAAACGTTCAGGGGGCCGTTTCAATGTAGGAGTTGAGTCAAACGTTCAGGGGGCCGTTTCAATGTAGGAGTTGAGTCAAACGTTCAGGGGGTCGTTTCAATGTAGGAGTCGAGTCAAACGTTCAGGGGGCTGTTTCAATAAAGGAGTTGAGTCAAACGTTCAGGGGGCCGTTTCAATGTAGGAGTTGAGTCAAACGTTCAGGGGGCCGTTTCAATGTAGGAGTTGAGTCAAACGTTCAGGGGGCCGTTTCAATGTAGGAGTCGAGTCAAACGTTCAGGGGGCCGTTCCAATAAAGGATTTTAGTCATAACTTCAATTATCTTAAATCTGCATAAACACAGCAAATGGCAATACATTCATTTTTCATTCCTCAACTTTGTTGTAATACTGGCTGAAGTTCATTTCATACAAATATGTAGCATTATACTGAAACTAGGGCACAAAGATAATTTCAATTTATAACTAAAATCGACTAAAATCTTTATTGAAACAGCCCCCAGTTCAACTCAATTTTCTAACACTGCAATGCTTCTATGATACCAATGGGCATTGTCTTATTTTATATAACTTTATTGATATATCATAAAATCACTTTTCCAGCTGCTATTTCTAGGGTTATTTAAAAACCTGCATATTTTTACATGCACAGTTACTTTATTCTGTTCTATTATACATTATACAAAATCTGACAATAATAGTGACACTTGTGTTAATACATTCACCAAGGGGCCTTTTTTTGTCAAGAATCCAAGAAATGACTTTGTACCTGAAAAAGCAATTTACTGTTAAAAACCACTCCTTGTTACAAAATAACTCCTAGGATTTAATGAAACTGCTCCCTGTACCACAATTTACTGTATCAGTGCTTTCCCTAATGGAAATTTACTATAAGTAAGAATTTCAATTTTGTGTTATTAGTCGGAACTCACTACTTGAGACCTTCCCAAAAATTGGGCCCTCGTTTTCTCCTGCCTTCTTGCTCATAATATGTTTTGTTGTTTGTTACTGTTGTAAAAATATCTCTGTTAAGTAACTTACTGTAATAATATGAAAGTGCAATCATTCTTTTTGTCACTGTACGGACATTGTACTGACATAATATCAATAAATGATATTTTAATAATTTTTAAAGCAGTCTTTTGTTATTATATTTCACTATTAGTCTTTTATATTGAGGTTTTATGCCCCGCTTCAAAGATGTTGCGGTATTTTGTTCTGCACATGTCGGTCTGTCAGTAGTTTGGTCTGATTTATACTTACAATTCGGCCTAAGGTCCTCAAACTTGGTAGGGAGGTTGACCATGACCAGCAGATGACCTGGTTTGATTTTTAGGATAGAGGGTCAAAGGTTATGGCCATGATGACCTTGAACACAAAAAGCTTAATTGATAACTTGTTTGCTTGGTCCTTAAACTTGGTAGTCAGGATGGTCATGACCTTCAGATGACTCCTATTGATATGGTGGTCAAGGTCACAGTGACTGTGAACACAAAAGCTTTGTCCTATGTTCACAACCTTTGTCCTATTAATTTAAAAATAATGCTTGGACCAACAGTCTTCAAACTTGGTGTGGAGGTTGGCCATGACTTGAAGACCTTTGAGCTAAAGCCATGGGTCTTGCATGTAACACTGTATTCTCATGGAAAATATTGGTGCCAAGTAATGTCCCCAATGCATGGCAAAGTAACTGTTCGGTCAAGCCGAAGTCGGACAATTGAACAAATGCATAGACAGACACATGCACGTTCACCAAACTGCAATTGGGAAAACTTAATTCAAGCTCACAGCAAGCGTGCTCTAAAAATGCAAAAGATGCCAATGCTCATATATAATTTCTCGATCGATTACTTGCATAACTCAACAATTATTAAAGCAAGAGTTGTGGACCTTGGTATACATATGTGTATGGGTATGAAGTACCTTTTGAATAACTTGATTGTTATTTCAGTTATAGCAAAAGTAAACAAGAATGCATAACAATGATATCAAGGCCATCAACATCCTTTTCGTTCTTCTAACAACAGACCTACAATTGCTCTCATATTCGAAAAATTGATCTGCAAAGTTCACATTGTAAAACTAGTTTGTAGAGCTGAAATATAAGGTTACATAAGGTCATAATGGTCCTCGTTTCAAAACGTGTGCATTTGTTATACACAAAGCATGGAATAACTATTGGATCTGATGAAAAAGCAATGGGTGAGATGGAATGCAAGTCATTTTGTGAAAATAATTTATTATTTTCTGCAATGCTTAAATAAGCATTCAATACAAAACATTACAAGATTAAATGTACAAACAGACAAAAACACGGGTCACTTGCTTAAATACTACAATGAAATGCAAATAATAGGAATGTGTAATTTTCTTGTTTCGAATACATAATGCTTAATATTCTAAATGCCATCCAGAATACATTATTTCAAAAGGATAAATAATCTTACTCGCTCAACTAGCAAAAGATTAACAGCTTCTAACACAATTTTCACTTAAAAAAAAATGTCTAAAAGACTTCAGAAAACACCTAAAAAAACTGAAAAAGCTTAAAGCTCTGACTTACATTAATTATTTTGTAAACATCTAGTTTAAAATATACTGAATGTCTTTAAAACTGAAAATGATCCTACCACAATTGCCACATAGACAAGAACAAATAATTCAATAATAAATGTTAAGTGAATACATCAATTTATTTTTTTCTCAGAATATCTTTAAATATGAATATTTTTAAAGTGACTAAATCAATTTGTTTTTCTCAGAATATCTATAGATATGATTTTTTTTTAAAGTGACTATCTCATTTTTTCACAGAATATTCATAGATATATCTGATATTAAAGCAAACTTAACAAGATGTTTTGATTAAACATGCTCCATACAGCAACATTTGGCATTTATAAGTCTTAAAGTCACTGCAACACAATTCATCCACATATGATTTGTTTTTATAATTTTATACTATTCTTTAAACCTCACATTTTTATTTAAATATTCAGATGTTGGACATTCATGAATATACTTAAAGATTTATCTAAATCTTACATAACATTAATGAAACATCTACAAAAATATTTTGAATTCGCAAAAGAAGTTACACTTTTTTCTCTATTACTTTTTTTCTCAGTGGTGTGTGAATGGGCAAAAAATCATTACATTTATTGGTATATTACCCGCATATACCATCATACAATTACAAATCTTTATGGACCTTCATTTCTATGCAGTAACTCTCAGACCTAGCGGTAACGTACATAAACCAAATTATTAAGCTACACATAATGTTTAAAGTTATAAAATATGTCACAAAAACTTTAACACAACCATATCGATGGAAACGTAATATATTAAACATCTGTACACATTTTGGAGGGAATGTTAAATACAATAAGACAAAGGGGTTGCAGACTAACTAAAACTAACGTGGCTATCATTAAAACATCGCTTGTTTGCAGTGGCCCAAACGGGATTTGTAGGTTCTCTCATTAATGTTAAATATTTACATTGCCCATGTCTTTTCTACAGTAAAAATAAAAACAATGTACATTTTGCATGAACCGTGCAAAAAGAACCGAGTGGCATAATATGATGTCGTTTCTTATTTTATTGCTTCACTCTGATTGGACAAAAGCCATGTCATTTGACAAATGGTTAACAACATTTGGAATATCCATCATTCCTTTTCAAATATGTTAAATGCAGATATCAGATTTATTTCCCTTATTTGACCTGAAATATATTACATCATTACTTTAGAATAATAAAATAAAAGAAGAGAAAAATGAAAATACTTATATTTATTAAGCGTTCATGCAGACGGACACAGTTTTTGAAAATTTTCAAAGACGTGTTAAGATCTTCATAGATTTTAAAATAGCAACAAAGCATACATATTGTAAAATGCACGAAAAACGAATATATCCTTCATTAAACACAAAGTCTTGGACAAAGACAGTTTTTTCAGAACTACCAACTATAATAAATTTTGCCAGAGCCACTGCAAACAGGGTTTTTTTAACAACGGCCGGATATATCACAGTTTCCATGTAGACAAATATTCTATCAAAAACATTGCCCCAAATCTAACAAAAATCTGGAGAGAAAAAATGCAAACTTCACTAGTCTTTGACAAAAATTCTATAATAAACCGTATAATATAATAATTAGAATAATATTATATAACGCTTACTAAGCAAAAAGCTATAGTTACATGATTTTATGGCAAAAAGATTTATTATTCATAAACTTTATATTACTGACAAAATATATGAGATGATACTATAGCACTTCTTCGATCTTTATCATTGTAAAAAAAACAACTAAGTCTAATATACAATTAAAAATTTTTTTTAACTGAATCAAATTTTTTTAAGTTTTTTTTTAGAACGGATGTCAATTTTTTTTACTTACACTTTCAGCTTAGGAAACAAATTTCATAAATCTATTCAAAAGACAAGATATAAAGAGTGTCACAGGTCGCTTTCTTTTTTTAACAAACATATTTAACACTTAACGATCTCAACTTTATATAAATGTAATATCTAAATTGGTCGGCAAAACAACAAAATAAATGCAGAACAATGAAACAACACAATTTGAAGAGTTCAGATCTACTGGCACATAACGTTACATAACATCGTGAAAAATTACAATGCATCAAAATACTGTCACATAGAAGGAATGTTTCACACCTGACTTGGTCACAAGACAGGAAACATTTTGTTTATAGATTATTTGTAATTAAATTGGGTCACAAGACAGGAAACATTTTCTCTTGAGATTATTTGCAATCAGCTTGTTTGTAATCAACATGGTCACAAGACAGGAAATCTTTTGTCTTAAGATTATTTGCAATCAACTTGGGTCAAACGACAGGAATTTTTTCGCCTCTGGATTATTTGCAATATAATATTAGCTTGTGTCTAGAACATACTTTTGCAATATTTAAAATAATTTAGCATGCATTTTATCACCATTCATCTAAGGGGTACCAACAACCTAATATCACTGTTTTTACTTTTCTTACGCATATATATCAGCTTCACTCACTTCTAATAAAAATTCCAAATGCAATGACCTCAAATATGAAGAATATATTATTTTTAAATTCAACTTGTAATGGTAACAATACCCATTCTTATTCTCTTCTTTCATTATTTACTATACAGAACATTTGTAGAAGTTCTTTCCCCTGTTAGAAATTATCAGTTGCCAATTTTTCAGTCTAAGCTAGTCATGGGTAAACTATGTGACCAAAAAAGCACCTTTATCGTTGTTGTTTTTTTTGTCATTTTTTGCTTGCTATCTCGTAAACTTCTTAAAAATGTTTTTCCCCTTTGAAAAAAATCCTCCGCTTTTCTTTTTCTGTTTTAGCTCGTCGGGCGTCAGCGAGCGGGGACGAGACATTCCAAAATCGTCGTCGATGTCTTCTGTTACTTGATCCAGTCCGGTGTTTGCCACGCCTGTTGGGGAATCACCCGTCCCTGGGCTAGCACGCGCTGACTGGTGCTGCTGCTGTTGTTGTTGTTGAGGGTAGTGCTGCTGAAAATTGAAAAGAAGGGGTTAAAAGTGTGAAAACATGTGTAATTATGACAGCTAAAAATAATTTAAAGTTGGTTTTTGCGATATTGAAATAAATCATAAGACAATTCAACTTTTGTAAGATCAATTTATAGGGTGATAAACTGAGAGTTTAATTTGATAAGATATAAATTATCTAGTTCATAATAATAATAGAAAACATTAAAATTTAAGTATGCGTTATTCCCTACATATTTACTATGATACTAGCAAAACTTTATACAATTCAGACATATAATAAAACTTGTAGCCAACCAAAATAACACCTTTCCCTATCACACACATAATTATACACACTCCATGTTTTCTTGAAAGCCAAAGTAGTTAAACATGACACTGATGTCAGTGCGCTGGGACAGTCACTAACAAACATTGATTCTGACACAAAACATTTTAACATATATGTTATTGTTCATTTGCAGATCATGTCAACGGCAGTACTTTAAACTCGAGCCCCACCATACCCCAACCACCCTGCATATGCTTGTCTGTTGTCACTTTTTAAGTAGAGTTACGGGCCTTGCTATACAAGTAAATATTGTCTCTGGCAACATGAGTACCAAGTTTCATTTGAATATCTTGAAAAGTTTTTGAGTAACGGCTAAAGGTTAAAGTTTTTGCCGGACAACGTGGATGACCATGTCACTATAGCTATGACAATATCTCAGCTTTTTTTCTTCAAATAAACCCAGACAAGTTAAAAATGCTTTTCACGCATATGAACCACACTTAATTGTCCCTTCAAACAAATAATCTGCAAATGAATTTCTTATAGCCAAAAAGCTCTTGTAGCAAAACTGCAGAAATCTTCAACAGACATTACATGATTAACCTTTGGGATGAATCGCCTTAAAGCAAACTTTCCTCGCTTTCGCTTAAATTTTCTATCCTTGACAAAAATGAAAACAGAAAAAAAACAGCATCAGACATGATATAATGAGTTTAGAATTACAATGAACTATCAAATGCATACCAATGTGATTTGAGAGAAAAATTGTACACTTGAAAAAAATACAACTAATTGTAATTGTGTTTTTCGAAAGATAAATTTTATCTGATTTAATTAGAACTACATGAACATACACGAAAAAATATAATTAAATAATTGAAAAGTAATATATACCTCACATTAATAAACACTTATTGGTTAAAAATTTGATCCTTTTGAAAAATGAGATACCATGTAGCAAAATATTTTAACTTCATAGTAAAGGATGAAATATTATCCTTGTATTACACATAACAACATATAGACACCAGACAATACCCATCATGCAATGTTTAGTTAAGTTATTCTGTAAAAATATATAATTGAGATGATTACAAAATTGCGACAAATGAAATACATGTTGAAGTAGAACCAAGGTCAAAGAAGTGCAAAAAAGCTTTGACAGAAGCACACACATTAAAATATGCTGAAAGTGGCTCCATGAATATGGTATAAACTTCTCGGTGCAATTTATATTGGATGAATTTTGATAAAAACAAATTTGAAATAAAACTAACAAAATAAGAAATTAAAACTTCATAACTGAAATTTAAGCATTTCCAAAACAAAATAAACAGATAGAATAATGACTATTACAAAGAATGTTTAGTCACAAACAATAAAAAACAGGCAAAGAGACAATCTAAGTCATGTTTTATAGACGAGGTCAATGAATTATTTCCCTTTGTATAAAAAACACCTTTCCAAAACAGACCATTTTCCTGACAGATATAAAATCGCTTTTCAAAAACAGACTATTCTCCTTACAGATTTAAAATGGTCTTTCCAAAACAGACCATATATTTGACAGATAAAAATCTGCCTTTCTAAAGCAGAACATTTTTTTGACAGATACAAAACACACTTTTAAAAACAGACCATTTTCCGAACAGATTTTAAACAACCTTTCCAGAACAGACCATTTTCCTGACACATAAATATACCAATAAACGGGATCAGAATCATCAAGAATAATTTCTATATCATAGACACTGAAAAATGCGAAATTATTCCCTTTCATATATAGTTACATGTAAATAATACAATATCGAAGATACACCGTGATATAATAACTTAGTAACATTTGTATTTACACTCTGTTTTTTCAAAAACTATTATGTAAATTTCCATGAAAACAACGTCAGCAGAATGATGCAAACTGCACGCCTGTTTTCCCAGCCAATGTTAGGGAATAATGAGGATTATGTCTTGCTGGCAAGGCAGGACTTGCTTCATGCAATGTGCATAACGTAATTGTCACTATTTAATTTGTGTGCCAAGATGCAAAGAGTCCTGGTAACCTTGAACAGAATTTGAGCAATGATTATGCACAATTAACACACCAGACTCGGCCGACAAAAATCCCGAAGGCTACAACCTTGAACATAATTTGAACAATAATGATTCGCAATAAAGACACCAGACTCAGCTGACAAAAAAATCCCAAAGGCTATAACAATATTAACATCATGTTGTGAAAAATAGACTGGGCTAACAATTACTTCTCCCTAAAAGATTGCTATTTTCACAGAGTGTAAATTTTATCAAAGGGAGGTAACAGGGGGTAGCAGAAGTTTTTCATCACAGGATGGAGCCACAGGGGTTGGGTGCCATTCATGCAACCATGTGACCTGGTCATGTGACCAGTTGACCTACTTTAGAATCATTTTTCTCAGATTGTTCGGACTTTCTCGAATCAGAAGTGTTGATACTTTCGCCTGACCTTGCGGGTGTTACGACGCTCACTGAATCGAGAGCCTCTTCGTCTGAGGCCCCGGTTTCCTGTAAAAAGTTTGAGGGTACCAGCCCGCGTCGCCCATTTATATCTCCCATGAAGAAACCATCATCATCCATCTCCCCATAGCAGATGATAATATCTCCTGCTTTGAAAGACAATTCAACCTGAAAAAATATTAGAACATTCAAAGGCAAGCAGTTAAAGTTTTCATATCATGTGACTCTCACTGATTTTTCATGAGAGCACCATCAAATACTGCCAATACTCATTCAGTTTTCTCGGTGAAACATGGTGCAAAAACGATTTCAACACCAGGCCATGTCATAGCTTGCTGGTATTTTTCTACATAAATTGATTAAAAGTACTTTTATAGCCAGAGCAATAGAACTGCTGATACACATGAATATATAAGCAGTTTCCGAATTATAGCTTACATCAGTTAACTGTTATTTATATACATTTATTAAGTTAATTTAGAAACAAATATTATATCTGCTTATAACAAATGATACTTATGAGAGAATTTTACCTCAGGCTGCAATTTTCTTTATCAGTGGTAATTATCATGTATTTATTATTATGCCAATTACTTCAATAAAACAACATGCCATACCTCAGCGTCAACATTAGGCGAAAGTTCCTGGGGGTCGTAATCATACATGGCGATCGTCCTTCGTACAGTGACTTCACCCACAGCTGCAGGCATATCCGTCGGGCTCAAATGTACACCGTTAGATGTGATAGGTTTTAGGTACTTGTCTGATGCTGTAACATTGATTTACACATGTTTATATGAAATACATAAATGATGTTACACTTCCATCTCTCTAAGGCATCCTGGGTTTGATTTCCGGCATATGAGTTTGGTTGGCGGTCAGAAAACCAGGTTTTCTCCGGATTTCCCCCACATAAGACCACACTCTTGTGTACACCATGCCAACAAGAGAGATTAATGAAAAGTAACAACCTGTTTCACAGTAACCAGGGGTCCAAATAATCAAAAGCCCACAAGCCCTGCCCTAGTAAAACGCTTTCCTGGCTTGCTCAAATTTTGGGGGTTTTATACAGCAGGGCTTGTTCAAAAATGTAATGCCAAGCAGTAGTATAGGAATTCAGGCTTGTTCATCCAAAATTTTGATGACTGAGTAATTCTAGAATAACTTAATTTAAATACATGATGTAATTAAAACCTCAAACTATCATAATATTATAGATAAAAACTATATGACTCAAAACTAGCAGTGAACATACTTGACAACTGTTCGGATATAGCTGAGTTCGCCAAGGATCCGTTTTCCTGGACCTCTCGCATGAGTTGTTCCTCGAGTTCAGGGTCGTCGACCTGGATCTCGGACACCATGTTACATGGGATGTAGCCGATACGTCCTGCACACTCACCACGGTAAAATCCGTCTGCGTCTTTGTCACCATATATCTAGGGGGAAAAAGAGTTAGTTTTAAGTCTACTATTTCTTAATGAGTTAATACTCGATTATTTTAGCTTATTGAACAAACAGCCATGGTATGTACCAAATCCTCGTCCATTTTCTGGGTAGAAAATCAGGCTTATATTTTTCAAAATGTATTACATCAGTATCTTATTTGTTAGGGTTAAGTACTTGCTAAAATTTGAATTTTTTATGCATTTTTTAAAATTCCTAAATATTCCTATAATATGTATTGAATAGCGTGTGCTAAGCTTTAATCATGTTATAAGGGACATAAGATTGTTAATAGTACACAATTGAGCTAAAGTCTCTCATGAGTCTGCAAATCACTTTGGTGAGATATGGAGACCCAATACACCACACCAACTCAACCTCTAAATACTATCATATCTGAATCTCGCTTTGAAATAGAAAGCTACAATTTTCAAGAAAAACACTGAAAAAAGAGTGTTGGGATAACACACCTATGCTCATATCTTTTTTCAGTCAAACAAGGGGCATAATTCTACATTTACTTAAGCCAGACTTATGGGACTTACTTTACATGTGCCTATTGTCTCTGGCAACATGTGTACCAAGTTTCATTTGAATATCTTGATTTTTACAAATTATGGCTTAGATTTAAGTATTTACACAATACTGACCCCGAAAACAACCAGACCAAGACTAAGACAATATCTAGACATTTTTTCTCTAAAAAAAAGACAAGCTTAAAATCTACTGCTACTATCCATTATGTTCAAATAGAAACATATTGAAATCTCACTTTAATAATCTGGCCCTCCCTAAAAGGCAGCTCTTCCTCTAAAGAGTCTTGATTCGGTGACATCGATTCCGGGTCATAATCGAACAAAGCAACAAATAATCTTATCCGGCTGTCGTCAACAGGAGGATTTATCTCCCCCGTGATTGAATCGTCGTCTGACTCTGGAAAGTTTGAAATATCCCCTTCCTTCTCGATGGAGGATATTTTTGAAAGCTCTAAGGTTTCTGTTTCACCTTGGTAACCAGATGATGGCTTATTTGATTTCGACTGGGAAGGACTAGGCACTGGACTTTTGGCGGATTGTCTGCCCTTTGATCGAGGACTGACACCATCTTTTCTCCGATCTTGCGGACTGTGATCTTGACGCTCTCGAGGGCTTTCCCGAGTCCGAGGACTTTCTTGAGCCCGTGGGCTGTTACTGTTACGTGACGGGCTCACACTCTTGGTATGTCTATGATCAGAATGAGGCTCGCTCTGACTGGCACTAATACGGTCTAAACTTCCCCTGTCTGTAATATCATAATCATCGCCATGTGTTCGGCTATTCACATTTTCCCGATATCCATCACGATTATCCATATGGGAACTATACTTGTCTTTCACTGTATTTGTTTCATGATTTGGGGATTTAGAGCTCCCCTTGGAGTCAGATTTTGCAAACACTTTATCATTGGTGGCACTATATTCCTTATGGTCTCTCGCTACACTGCTCTCTTGGGTTATTTCTGTAAAAGAAAAAAGAATTAAATTCTTGAGATCAACTTAAGGTAATTTTCAAAACGCCTACATGGAATAATAAAAAAAATTTCTAATGGATGTATTTGATGCAAGAACTTTTTTATTGGATTCTGACATTGCTACAATAAGAAGATGCCAATTTCAGGAACTTCAGGAAGGACTGAGACTAAAGTCAAGCTACCCAAGATGCTAGGATTTGGATTGGCTAATCCATCCAAATACACTTTAACCTACCAATTTGCGGTAACATTTGCTGTGTGGGACCTGTTTCACCTTTGGGCTGGGACTTCTTGGGTGTGGCCTGACTAGTTGCTAATGGAGACTTGGTCCCAGAATTCTCAGCTATCTGCTCCTGTAAATAACAAGGTCAAGGTCAATATAAAGGCTACACTATTTGCAAGGTCATGATAAAGATTACAAAAGTTGTAAGGTCAATATAAAAATTACTAATTTTCAAGGTCAATATAAAGAGAACATTATTTGCAAGGTCAAGGTCAATATAAAGATTACAAATTTGTAAACTGAAGCCTACAGTTTGTCAAGACATTTATTTTCTTTTTAAGGTCAAACAACAGACAGCCTATTTCAGTACATCCTAAAGAAATTTATCCTTACCAAATAATTCTCAGCATTTTTATTTACTGTCTTAAATAAGGTCAAGGTCATTCAAGGTTTCTTCATCGGAAATGTATCAGACCATTTTCACATTTTTATTCCTTTGAGACACAATTAAAAAGGTTCAGGAAGATTTAAGCTAAAGGCAATTTCTTCAGCCATTTTGTTTAGGACTTCAACTTAACTTGTACATGCGGTTTGGTATTGTTATGTTTCTACACTAGTCTCCAGCTCAAACATTACTTATTATCGTTACAGTGAAAGTCGAATTATCAAGCTACACGTACACACACTATTTAGAATAGACTTTCCGCGGATTCCATTTTAAAATGGCCTCATTTGCACCAAAATCTTTTCAAAGATTATCCGTTTCTGGATAGTTTAAATCATGGCTTCATTGTGCTAAATCAGGAGCTGAATTATCCTGGCTTAACTGCATGGTGTAAAATGAAGCAACAGACGGAATCCGCGACAAGGACAATTGTTAAACAAAACTGAACAAAATTATTCTCCAAGAAAAACAATCTGAAAACAAGATCCACACTTACAAAGTAAATTAATACTAACTAAACTAAAAACTGAACTCTGGTTATAGTTTAAGGGGATAAACAAAATTCATTCTTAAAACACACATGTTGTGAAAAATAAAAACGTTTCTGTGAAAAACAGGTTAGTTATCACACAGGGAATTAATTAAATGACATTCATGTGGGGAAATAATGGATGAGCACTATAATAGTTTCTACAATTTCAAGCATTAATGAAAGATGCATGCATGCATTAAATGCAATATAGATGTTGATGTACATATTTAGCGCATTTATAAATTATATGAATATACGTGTATATATATATATACATATGTAGATGTATTAATTATATTTTATTATATGCATTATCGAGTAAAATGTACTCCCATATGTATTATACCCTGTATTACAAGGTTAAACGAAATTCATTTAATGTAATATTCATTCACATGCAATCATTGTTAATCATGGTCAAAAGACACACAAGTATTGCAATTAGCGTCAACAAGCATTATTCTCCAAATTCATAGCTTATCTGATAATAAATCATACTACTTCTGCTTTTAAGTCCTATAATATATGATACATGTAACTTTTCAGGTCTTATCATACTAAAAGTCAGGTCATAACGTACCACCACCACCATTTTGTTAAACCACGCCTTTTTTTACCCATCATGCCGTGTGCACACGCGGAAATAGGTATAGGGGGGGACCCAAAACCACTCAGTTGCATGGCAAATAATCACCCAATGTGTCTAACCTGAGTAAGATTTCTTTGGTATATTTCCTCAAAGTCTAAACTGTCATTGGACAGATTTGAAATGCCATTGACCAATGATTTCAAAGTATCTTTGAGAGGAGGGTTTTCATTGGCCGATTCTGGAGAGGATGGCTCCTCAACCTCCGGAATATCTGACAGTTCAGAGCAACTACTGTCATAGAACGGTTCTTGGAAATTGGTAGTTGCTGGCTGTAGTGATATTGGCTGAAGGCGGAAACATAAGGTGTCATCTTAGTAATTTGAAAACTAAGCGTGAAATAAGGTATCATCTTATAGCGTTTTCAAAACTAAGTTACATACAGTCAAACCAAGTTGACTCGAGCTCCGAGGGACCGGCAAAAATACATCGAGCCTTGGAAATCTCTAGCAAAGCGGGAAGGTTTTCCTCCAGTATAAGGAAATCGACCCTTTACATCTAGTTCGAGTCAACAGGTTCGAGCCAAGCGAGTTTGAACCAACAGGGTTCGACTGTATTACGATACATGTACATATTTATCTACTAAAAAGGAATATATACAAAATCTATTTCACAATCATGAAAAATAAGCCCCTAAAAACAATAGCCAAGTGGTTAATCACTAGTAACTGTTAATCTAGTCACAATATACAACTTTCTACAAAATGTTATTCAAATTCGTCCAACTCTATGCTGAAAATATCCATAAAATATTGAAACATATAAAAAATAATTCTTGAGTAAATCATCTCTATATCCAATCTGGCCATTCCACCATACAAAGCTGAACAATTTACAAAAAAAACTTATAAAACACAATAAACCTATACAAAAGTCTAAGCAAGATATATATCTAGTATTTATTACCTGCTGCTCGTAGACCTGGTTAAGCTTGTCAAATGCCTGGTCTATCTTTTCCAAAGGGTCTTGTGTGTTTATAGGTGATTTCTGAAAAAAGAAAAGTTAATTCAAATATTGCTTGTACATTTCATTTAGTTTTTTATCGATAAAGGGGGCTTACCAGGCAGATTTATTATATTATAGCACCAGTTACAGGACTTGATGATCACATGTGCATACCAATACTAGTAGAAAATGAACTTATAGTAAAAAAAATAACAATCTATATTTGGCATCAATTTTTGACCAATCTATATATTGAATCATATCAAAGATGATCTTAACATAAAAGAAATGTAAATTACCATAAAAAAACTCAATGACCCTAACACATCACAACAAAAGAACTGCAGTTCTGTTTTCAGAAACAAGAAACTTAATGATGTCATAATGTTTGCTTACATCATATTAACTATAAGATTTTGTGGTTCATATGTACCAAGTTTCATAGGAATATATTGAACATATCTTTCAATAATACAATGAAAACTAGGGATAAACCTAGAAGTGGAAAAGGTTTAGAGGCAAAAGGCAATGGCCAAACGACAATATTTACACCTCAACTTCCATTCCTTAAATGAACTGCCTTTCGGCAAATGCATTCATCAATCGATGAACGCAACATCTTCGGACATGTTCGGATCGCAATTCATCGCATACTATAGACATGAAAAGTATTGATCTTGTTATTGTTTGCATCGTATCAGCAGGTCTTGTAAAATATTAATCAACATTTAAGAAAGTGGTAATTTATTATATTTTAAATGTATTGTTGCCAAAAGTGTTTAAATTCTACGTTTAAAAGTGATTTCAAGTGGTTGATCTTTTCCCGCGTTATTGTGACGTCATTTGAAAAAATGTTTCCGGTTACAGTCGGGTCGTTCTATTTACAGACTGGGTAAGAAAGGATTAATGAATGGTTTTCTTAAATGAAACAAAGTATTTTTTAACAATTCTTGAATGAAATCAGGACCTATTAGTGTAAATATAAGTAATGAATTGCGGGGTTGATGTCATTATCGGGGATATGAACGCAATTGAGCTGGTCAAAGTGTATGGAGTCCAAATTTTAAACACCACATACACAAAAACAAACAGCTCAAACAGACCACAAAGGCATCAAAATTTCTAAACTGATAAATGATGGGATAACCACCTTAGAACGGTCAGTGAAGCACGAGTTCACTGAAACCCAAGTCTACTGGGGGCTTAATCTAGGCTATTACCTCACTTTAGTTGTCTAGGTTGCCATTTTTTTTATCTCCACCGCCTTAGCTGCTGATGACAATCAGAGAACCAGGTATGACAGTACCTTGTAAATTTTCTTCCCAAAACAGATGTAATTATAAAAAGAAACATAATCACCTCATGTGTCCTGCTTGGACTGTCAGAAAACGGTTTTGCCGCCCCATTGGTCAACTCCTGCACAAGATTAGCCGGCAGACGGACAACCTCTGACATTTCCGACTCAATCTTTCCTTGAGTTACCGTGACAACGTACAGCTCCTTTGGGGCTTGGCCTGCAAAGTCATCCAGGGCCAAGATGGAGTGATCGTCTGAAAAAAATAAATTATTATCAGTTGTGAAGGGAATTGGTTCCAGTTTAATTATCAACTAGAGATTGCTTTTTTGAAAAAGCGCTTGTCTCCCCTATTGTGTGGTCGTAGCTGAGAAAAAATAAATGATGGACATGAAATTTGTAACTTTGGACAGAGACAAACCAACAGTGAAGTTTGGTTTATTCGATTATATTAAATAGTGAAGAGAAGAAAGTGTTGTTGATTAATCATGGAAAATGTAAACGAAGTTTGCATTGTATGAAGTTCCTGGGCGCAAGCGTTATTCAATTATTGATTGGAAACCATTTTTCAGCTCACAGTCATCGTGACCATGACCTTTTACCTACTGATCACAACATCAATAGGGATCATCTACATAACCAACTTGCATACCAAGTATTAAGTTCTTGGGTGCAAGTGTTCTTTAGTTACTGAGCGGTAACCATTTCTTCAACTCAAGGTCATGGCAACCTTGACCTTTGACCTACTGATCTCAAAATCAATAGGGGTCATCTACTAGTCATGACCGACTAGCGTACCAAGAATGAAGTTCCTGGGTACAAGCGTTCTTAAGTTATTGAGCAGAAACCATTTTTAAGCTTAAGGTCACCGCCAACGTATAATTTTTTACCTGAAGGTAACCTTGACCTTTGACCTTTTGATCTGAAAATCAATAGGGGTCATCTTCTAGTCATGAACAACTAGCTTACCAAGTATGAAGTTCCTGAAACCAAAGGATCTTTAGTTATTGAGCGGAAACTTTTTCTTCACTTCAAGGTCATGGCAACCTTGACCTTTGACCTAGTGATCTCAAAATCAATATGGGTCATCTTCTAGTCATGACCAACTAGCATACCAAGTATGAAATTCCTGGTTGCAAGCGTTCTCTAGTTATTGAGCGGAAACAGTTTCTTCACCTCAAGGTCACGGTGACCTTGACCATTGACCTACTGATCTCAAAATCAATAGGAGTCATCTACTAGTCATGAACAACTATGAAGTTCCTGGGTACAAGCTTTCTTTAGTTATTGAGCAGAAACCATTTTTAAGCTTAAGGTCACTGCCAACATAACATTTTTTACCTGAAGGTAACCTAGACCTTTGACCTTTTGATCTCAAAATCAATAGGAGTCATCTAATAGTCATGAACAACTAGCATACCAAGTATGAAGTTCCTGGACCCAAAGGATCTTTAGTTATTGAGTGGAAACCGTTTCTTCACCTCAAGGTCACGTTGACCCTGATCTTTGACCTAGTGACCCCAAATTCAATAGGGGTCATCTACTAGTCATGACCAACTAGCATACCAAGTATGAAGTTCCTGGGTCTAAGAGTTCTATAGTTATTGGGCGGAAACGAAGTGTGACGTACTGACTGACTGACTGACAGACTGATGGACTGACTGACGGACAGGGCAAAAACAATATGTCTCCCCATGAATGGGGGAGACATAAAGATATTACACGCAAATGATTTTTACATGGAAGGTCACCACGACCTTGACTATTGACCTTGTTACCCCCAAAACAATTGGGATCATCTAGACATCATGACCAACCTCACTTCAAAGTTTGGTGAACCTAGATCAAAGCATTCTCCTGATATTGCACGGAAATATTTTTTTACATTAGAGGTCACAGCGACGTTGACCTTTGACCTTGTGACCCCCCAAAATATAGGAGTTTTCTAAACCTCATGATCAACCTCCCTACCAAGTTTGGTGAACCTAGGTCAAACCATTCTCAAGATATTGAGCGGAAATGTTTTTTACATTGGGGGTCGCCGCGACCTTGACCTTTGACCTAGTGACCCCAAAAACAATAGGGATCTTCTACACCTCATGACCAACCTCCCTACCAAGTTTGGTGAACCTAGGTCAAACCGTTCTCAAGATTTTGAGCAGAAATGTTTTTATATTGGGGGTCGCTGCGACCTTGACCTTTGACCTAGTGACCCCAAAAACAATAGGGATCCTCTACACCTCACGACCAACCTCCCTACCAAGTTTGGTGATCCTAGGTCATGCGGTTTTCCAGTTATCGATTTGAAACGAAGTGTGACGTACGGACGGACTGACGGACTGACGGACTACCGGACTGACGGACAGGGCAAAAACAATATGTCTCCCCCAGAGAGGGGGAGACATAATAATTGGTTCCACTCAAGTTACTGATTATCAATATTACAATCGTTTTTTTTTTAACAAGACCTTAATTTTAGTTTTATGCTTGTGCAATAACTCCTTGTCATTAACTATGCTTATAGAATAAGTGTGTTTAAAGTTATTATTAAGTGTTGTTGTTGCTTTAAGCAATTTTGTTAACAATAACAACTGAACACACAACTGAACACTTCTGAATGTATGAAACTCAGAGAAAAAATTGGCAGACATTAACCGAACGCAAATAACAAGAGGAAAGAAGAAAAACAACTCGCCGGTTGAACCAATGATCGATTATGACCAAAAACAATCAATTGTCACCAATTTCAGGCCCAACCAATCAAGTTTCGATTATAATCAATCATCAGAACATCACAAATTATCAGAGTGACCATCAGAGTAATAACGCACTATGTTTGTGCTAAGCATTTTTAGGGGCTGATTGTTAAAGTTAACAACCTGATTAACAACACTTTCTAACTTTTAAGGTGAAATAGTTTATGATGTGTCCATATTTTTGCATAAGGAAAGTACAGCTGAAACAGTTGCCTCAAGTCTTGTAAGAAATACTGCAGATAACAAGTGAATCTATGAACCTTCCAGAGCAGTCAAGATTTTTGAAAATTAACAATTGCGTTAACAACATTTTTAACTTTAAAAAAGTGCTGAACAATCAAAAATGAATCATAAATATAATGATACTGGTGCCAAGGCAATGATGAAACTTTTATGTTTTTTCATCAAATTACCAAGAAGCTTATAAAATCATTGAAACTGACTACATACTTGTAGCACCAGAAATATGCTTGACTTTCTTGCCGTCACCGTACACACTGTAGCCAGCAACGAGAGCACCATTGGAGAATCCTGCTACATCTATGGTAACAGGCAGCCAGGTCAGTAGGATAGACCCGTCCTTTGGTCCCGACTCAACCTGGACATTGACAGGGGGCTCAGGGGCTCCTTAAAGGAAGAAATGGTCCCATGTTATAATAGTGTAAAAGCAATTAAAACAGATGTAGCCTACGAAAATGATTGAAAGTCTTGATCACATATTAACTTCACACAGAACTTCACTGAAAACATTCAAGAGTCTTTTCAAGTACTTTTCAAGTACTTTTCAAGGACTTTTTAAGATCAATCCCTACTTTTCAAGGATGTATAGAATTAATTATACTGTTATCACACTGCCAGGGCATTGGATGTTTTTAAATACTAGTTTTCAAGATCTGTGTATTTCCCTTATAACATTCATTTTTGAAAATGAAACATACATTTACAAATATTGCAGCTTCTGTACTAACTGTATTTGTGGTATTGTTGACAATTTTAAAAGATCAGTTCACATTAGTTTCTCAGTAATTGAAATGAGGTCATACATTTAGTTCATACAGTAGTTGACCTTATTAACTTTGAATATTTAAGATCTTTCTTACCCCCCTTATCAGTGGTAAACTCCACGGTGGATGTAAGTTTATCTGCCCGCACATTGTTGTCAAACCGGCCTGCCATGTCCTTGGCTTGAATCTTCACTGTATGACTTGTAGCAGGGCTTAAACCTTTTCGGAGAAAATATGATATAATTTTTAATTGTTCATGGTAAAACGTTACTCAGTAGTAGACTCAAGAGCATCACAAGGGAATGCCAAAACTTGTCAGATTTTCTAAGACAGTCATGAAACTTAACTCAACGATTATTTAAGCCATAGTTATGAGCCTTGCTAACACAAATGCATATTGGCTATGGTAGTATGTATACTATATTTCAACTGAATATGATTCATAGATTTTTAGCTAACCAAAGATGCTTTCACCAATTTCCTTCATCAGACCTATGACAATATTTCAAAGGAAATTATCAACAATGTTAATAAAAACTTTTTCATCATGACCCTTTTTCCTTGAACACTAAAAATCTAAGTTTTTATCTATCAATTACTGTACCAACATGAGTTGCTAATTTATCTTTTCTAAAAAAAAATACAGAAAGAAGTAATTTGTTTTGCTCTAACAAAATGCAATCAGATGCCGGATTTTTTGTCCATTGTTTTATCAATGTCGTGGGTTTTTTTTCGTTGTGTTTTTTTTTTTTTTTTTACGTCAGAACACTGATTGCCATAAAATTGCCATAATAAACCGATATTTATTGTGTATCATAGATCATCTTGACTTCATAAATAAATATAATAAAGATAATGATGCAACTGTGTTCCCGCATTCTGTACAAGTATTCTTCAGAAACAATGCCAAATTTTGCTAATAAATAATAGATAATTTCATCTGTCATGGTTTCACGATATTAGCAATATTTTGCATGGTCGTTATTTCTGCTAATGTTGTTCAATTCATACTCGGCCATATAATATACATTATTTCTATCAATCAGACAGTTAAGTTATGACATAACCAATAAATAAGGAATGATTCAATTAATTAATGATAAATAGGTGCATAATTTTTAATAATATTCCGAACTTATTTTTGCATTAAAAAAAAATCTTATACTTAATATTATTCTCAGTATAAACACTGTAGATGTTATTTAAGGCCTTTGTATTACAAAATATGCCATATTGTATTATATTGTATTGTATTGTATTGTATTTTAAGTTATGGAGCTAGGAGGTACTCCGATATGGGATATATGGGGAAAGGAAACCATATCAATATGGTTTTATGCGCCCTGTATATCCCATATCGGGTCACCTACTAACCCAGTAACGTAAAAATCACATTGACAGCTTGTTTACATGTTTACATGTTCATTTATTCATTTGAATTGGAAAATAAGACGCCCTTTTGGTACAATATAAATTTTGGGACACAATATGGAAAAATATGGTGTCACCGCGTGACCAGTCCCGGACCAATGGCGTTGCGTCATTCATGTTGGAGGCGTGATATAGTTCTGTATTGCAATGTATTGTATTGTATTGTATTGTATTGCATCACATGGCATGGTATTGTATTGTAAAATGCATCTTTATTACATTTTTAAAATGAAATATTTCTGTTTTTCATATATTATATAAAGTACAAAAATCTATCTAGATGCATCTGTTTCAACAAATTGACTTCTTGCATTTATCAGAATACAAATCTAGCTTAACAATCTAAATCATTATATGGTCAGCTGGAATATAAATGTACCTGTATTACACTATTCTATACAAACTATTCATTAGATCATATAATTTCTAACCAATCACAGCTTAAGCTAAGCAATGAATTCATAAAACCTTTATTAATGGTGCTACCTACCAGCATGCAAATACAGAAAAAATGTATATTCTACCACTTGGGATGCTAAAGAAAAAGAAGATTTGGAGCGAATGCCAAACGCTCGTCTGTTTATTGGTTTTTTTTGTCAAATGGTGAAATGACCAAATCTAAGTTATTTCATTTTTCAAAAGGGGTATTTTTAAAAAAAAACAAATATACAGTCGAAACTCGCTATGTTGAATTCTGTTATCTCGATATACTGGTTACGTCGAACCTTTTTCAAATGGTTTTGGTTTAGGAACATGTGTTTTGTATTTCGGTTATATCAAATTTTTATTTCCTCAAAGTATTTCCCGAGGTCCCAATGATTCTGACATAGCGAGTTTTGACTGAAGTTATTAGTTATGGACCTTGTTGTACAAAATGTGAGTATTGTCACTGGCAACATGACTATAATTCGAACAATGCCTTCGTAAATATCTTTAAGGCTTAAAGGTGGCAACGACAAAACACCAACAACGACACCAACACTAAGGTTATGACAATTCCTCTACTTTTTTTTTCTTAAAATAAAAATGAAAATTTATAAAAGCCTGTCTCTATACCTGTTACAGTATAAGAGAAAACGCCCGGTTTAGCGACCCAAGCCTCTACGTTATTAACAAAGATGGCGTGATGCAGGCGACTGTCACCAGGCGTCCATGTAATCGTCACAGTGTTAGCCGTGATGTCGAACACACGCAGATCAAATGGTGCAGGGATCACGTCTGTTCGGGCAGGAAAAGGCGGGAGAAATGTGTTACTGTGTTAGGTACATTTTAGATATTAAAATATCGAAAAGTTGGTTAGTATGAATATGAAAATGAGATGAAATCATGATTTTTGTTTCCTGTTTTGTAACAAATTGGACTAAAAAGAGACAGGCCACAGAATGTTTTTTTTTTCCGATTTTCGACCGTTCCCACCCCTATCTCAATGGAGGGATAAACTGGTCACATGATAACCTTGGAAAAACAGCACGGACATAGATTCAGTATTTTCTTTCGTTAAACCTTGTTGCTAATCTCTGAGGGTGGTCGTAATGTGATGTTAGCGTGATAACCATTACTATTGTACTTGGTAAGAAAATGAGACAAAAATATTGATTTCATATAATATATTTATGATATCATGAACCTTCCAACCTTTAAGCTCCAAAATTTGCCGTCCCAATGAAATTTGTCTGACCAAATGATTCTATACCAATAAACTAGCAATATAAATCAATAAAGAAAAAAAAACTAATTTAAGCTAGCACCTTATATATAATAGTACTCTAAACTTATTCCAGGATAAATTCTTTTTTCTTTTCTTGATAGTATACCTTTTTATAAATTCTTGCAAAATTGAACAAGGTGTAAAGCAACTCTCACAAGATGTTATACACATGTATTATATATAATATTAACATTTATCACTGACTCTACTATAAAGGAATGGATGTGAATGATTCTAATTAAGGTGACACACTTGTTTAATTTTTACCAGCAATTTTTATAGAATAGGGAATTAAAAAAACAAAAATTAATTTCATTCTTATACCTGTTTCCATATGGAAATATCGATCTATATAATAAAAAATCGAGACAATATACATGTACATTAGTTTAAAAAGTATAATTGTTTACGCCAATTGGATCAATGAATGGATTCCGATTTAATCATTTAAAAGTTTCTGAAGTCTCTATTTTTTTGCCTTATGGTTTAGTAACCCAACAAAATAACTAATAACTTTTACATTGACATAGAACCAAATGAGATCTATTACTTAATAAACAAAACGTTATAAAACCTTCGTAACAGAGGATAATAACTAGAATCATGTAACACCAAAGTCATTAATTCTTCATTAAGATAATCATCATATGTCACGTTTCGGTGTCCAACTTCCTGCTCAGGTTCACTGTCTATACACGTAATTAATCACTCCAGTTTTAATTTACAGCTAATGGATATGAAATCAATTGTTTACCCAATAAATGAAGCCAGAACTACCTGCATATCTATACAAGATTCTCCATATTGAATTTGCATATCTGGACAGAAAACTTCATTGATACTAAATTATTCATTTCGGAAAGCGTGTAGAGATGAATTTCAATCGACTGTTGAAATGTATCGAGGACGCCAGTAAACATTATGCAACATCATAACTAGCGATCTAAATGAGTGAAAAAAATGTCAGTCGGTACAATGCTGCATTTCTAATAAAAGGAACTTGTTGTACCCTAAGCCTGGTTGTTTAATAATGTTTGCAAGTCTGCACCACAATACAAGGAAATAAAAGATCTTTTCCAAATAGGACACTGAATATTAAATAATTTCTGCAAGTCTGCACCACAAAACAAAGAAATAAAAATATCTTTTCCAAATAGGGCACTGAATGATAAATAATTTCTGCAAATTTGCAACGCCTAAGTCAAAAAAATATGAATGAAGTATAAGTTCAATAAACCTTTAAGTATGATAAGAAAATTAAGAATAGAAATTCAACATCCCTGAAGGATACTTAAAATAGAAATATCTAGCCCTGTTTTGTGTTCAACATCCCAGGCCAAAGGATACTAAAAATAGAAATATTTAGCCCTGTTTTGTGTTCAACAACCCAGGCCAAATGATACTAAAAATGTAAATATCTAGCCCTGTTTTGTATTCAACATCCCAGGCCAAAGGATACTAAAAATAGAAATATTTAGCCCTGTTTTGTGTTCAACAACCCAGGCCAAATGATACTAAAAATAGAAATATTTAGCCCTGTTTTGTGTTCAACAACCCAGGCCAAATGATACTAAAAATGTAAATATCTAGCCCTGTTTTGTATTCAACATCCCAGGCCAAAGGATACTAAAAATAGAAATATTTAGCCCTGTTTTGTGTTCAAAAACCCAGGGCAAATAATACTAAAAATAGAAATATTTAGCCCTGTTTTGTGTTCAACATCCCATGCCAAATGATACTAAAAAAAGAAACATGTATCCCTGTTTGGTGGTCAACATCCCAAATTATACTTAAAACAGAAATATTAGGCTTGTTTTGTTTTCAACAACCTAATATAAATAGATACATCTAAAGAACTGAAGCATTAATTATTGTTAGAATAGTAATAGATAAATGAAAAGCAGAGCCAGGTAACATAACAAGAGCAATGCTTTCCTTTTAACTGTCCCAGTGAAAATATAAATATGGAATAATTGAAGCATTTAATTGTTAGAAGGTTGAAGGCTTCAATGTTACCTTTTCCAACGAGGATGGTACATTGGTTGTCATGTGACTGCCCTTGAGAGCTGATACAGCGAACACTCACTCGATGAATCTGTTAAAATATACGTAAACATGATCTTCTTGTGCCAATTACGTAAAAAGCAGATATTATTGCTGATAATGAAATGAGAAGATATCATATTTAGCAATTGAATCATACATGAACTTGGAGCCATTTTATTAGAAATTTCAGGAGCCATTTCCCACCTAGAAGATATTTCAAGAGTGCAGTTCTTCCATTGACAGAACTGTTACTAGGACAACTGATAAAACGGTCTCCAGATTTCAAATATTTGAAACATGGTAGAAATAAAGACCATATTTAATGGGGCATAATATTGGCTAAACTCGATAAATAAAAAAACTGTCTTTTGTTTTAATGTATTTTCATGTCATATGACTTAAATGATCAAAACAAAAAATCAATAAAGTAAAATAATTAAACATTATAATGCATTGGAAAAAAGTTAAATAATGCATTAATTTTATCCAGTGTAAACCTATAATATTTGTGCCCTTAAAGGGAAACTCAATCTTTTCAGTAACAGCCTGCATATCCATGTTATCTTTTATATATATTTTCCTTACCGTATCGTTCTTTTCTTCCTTTTTTTAAATCAAAAGGATTTCATTTCATTATCTATCTCACTTAATGTTTACAAATTAAGTGCCTATAAAGTCAAGCAAATTATACCTTTCTTGACTCGACATTCTCCAAAAGTGCTTTGGTTCGTTCATTGCCGCGTACCAACATCTTAAAGTCACCATCCAGGAAAACATGGTATGAGCGAATATCTGCTAGGTCAACATTATCAGGCGGCTGCCAGCTCACAAGAATACTGCTGGCTAGCTGTCGATCCAGCTGCAGGTTCCGGGGAAATGGAGCACCTGTTAAAAGTAAGGTAATAAGGAACACATTCGAGCAAATGTTTCCGTGGTTCATACTATCAGGGAGCTGCCAGATCATGAAAATACTGCTCTGATTTTACAATTTTCACTCGTCCTATCTATGGTATAAGATTATTTTTTCCTCAATTGTTCATATATTTTTTAGCCTGCATCTTATCTATGGGTGCATCCTTTACATGGACATTTATACTTATTTTGACATCATACATATAACAATACACAAAAAACTATACTAGGCCGTCTTACCAGTGTGTATGAGGTCCTTGCTTTGTCTATGACTACTAATAAAGTTGTTCTCGTCTTCTTCGTCTATATTGTCAAGGTCACTTGTAATATCAGCCCGCAATCGTGAGTCTGAAATGTTACATGTACAATATTTTCTTATATTACTTAAGCCATTCAAAAATTGTTTCTCAATCACTTCCAAAATCCTAGACCTTTTATGTCAATTTTCATCAAAGTTTTACATTCAAATGACATTAAACAAAAGGATGATCTTTTAGGAATCCTATTCCGGTCAAGGTCATATTTGATTTTCAATCCAGTGCTTAAATCAAAGACAAAGACGATCACAGTAAACCATTATGTAGAGCAAGACTTCAAAATTTCATTAATCTGAGATTTAAATACATTACAACTTTGGCCCTTACCCTGTTCAAGGTCATCTGGCTTTTCAAGGTCATCGCTAGAGTCAAGGTCAGGAACGGCCACACTATTTGCTGCAGTACTGTCATCTTCGTGTCCCGCATTTGCCATAGCAGCATGGAAGTCTCCCATGTCCTCCTCTGAAATAAGAGGGAATAATTTTTCAAACCATTTTTAATATTTGAAAATTTTTGCAAAAGGACCACTAAAAGAATATAATATTATGACCCTCTTTTTTCAAAAGATTTTTTAATGAAAATTTGGGAAAAAATAAAGTCATGAGAGAGGAGAGAGTAAAATTAGTGTAAGCTTAGTGATGCACATATTCCAGGGTACTTAACTTGTCCATGATAGTTATACGTGAAACCTTGTGGTGAAAATCTTGGCATTTGACACTCCTTAGAAAGAGCATGAATGACAGACTGTAAAAATCTATAACTGTTTTCTAAGCTTACTAGACTATCAAGTCTGAAATAGTCACCTTGTCGGAAACATGACTTACTGGTGACCTTGTTAATTCAGTCGGAAGGTACCAATCCTTTGTTCATAAATAAATGGTAGAAATATGTGTCTGACGTGTCTTTTACGACATTTATTATGGTGGGTGACACGATGACTTACCGGCGACCTTTTCGATGAAATTTGACGGCACCAATCCCCTACGCCCATCCAACAACTCTCCATCAAAGAAGCCATCCTGAATAAATGATATTTATCGTAAGGTTTCCATATTCAAGTATATTTTTCTATTCATATTTTAGTGTGGGTTGTACATTTTATTTTCTCGGTGTACAAAATGGGTTAGAATATTAATCTCATATTGTTTATCTACGGAAACAGTCACTGATCGATTCTTCAAGAAAATGTTTCCAAACTTAATTTACTGAGTGGGAAACAATGTTTTAAACAAGAAAAAAAGGTTTAGCATGAGGAAAAGATTATGAGATTAACACCAATTATATGAAAAAGAATGGTACCTCATCCATTTCTCCGTATATAAGCACATAGTCCAGTGATTTGAGGGGTAACTCCGCCTCCGGATTTTCATTGGGCGAATATTTGTAAGGGTCATAGCTATATTTAGCAATGTACACTTGTATTGGTCCCTTCTTAGCGAGGACTGACAGGCGACTTTCTAGCACCGATATTTCTGACGCCTCTCTTTCTACACGCTGATCTCCCCTGCTCTCCATTCCAGAGTCGTCTCCCTTATCTGGAGGTATAAAAGTCATTATTATCTCCCTTTGAAGAGCTTTTCTTTTCTTTCTATTTCATTGAGGAATATGGAAGTTTGGGGTGAAGAAAATGAAAAATTATACAAATATGCATTTATATGATTTATACGAAAGCAACACATAATAAGTATGAAGCATGCAATGAATAATTATGGAAATAAATACTGTCCAGAACTGAAAGGAATTAAACAATAATACAAAATGTATATGTATTAAATCCTTATTTACAAATCAAAATAATGTTATAATACATGTATATGTACAATTTAAAATAAAAACTAGTAATACCCCATTTCCACAGCATTTAATTGTGTAGTGTATAAGAGAATAATAAATTATTTATGTAATGCTTAGTACCAAGAATGTTAAAAGTTCTAAAAGTCCTAGAAAAAAATAGAGTTATAAATCTAACAAAG